>NW_019244122.1:26463-30440 GCF_002742605.1 Olea europaea var. sylvestris | reverse complement strand
TTTTTTTTTCTTCTTGATTGTTTGTGCTTGCAGATTTGCAGCAAGAGTACTTTTCTGTACGGGATGTAAATTGCAAAGTTTTTTCTGAATAATATTATTGAGATTTATCTAAAAGACACTGGGCTAAATTTATAGAAGGATATTGGTGAAACTAGAAAAAGAAAAGAAATGAATAGAAAATATAGCAGAAGATGTGAATTCTAGGGAGAGAAATAAAAAAGGGTGGAGAAGTAAAGTCTAGTGAGGGATAGAATGGGGGATTCGAAAATGGAGGGCCTGCCGGCGCCAGTCACACGGAGGGACCCATATGAGGTACTGTCTGTGTCTAGGGATTCTTCTGATCAGGAAATCAAGACTGCCTACAGAAAGCTTGCTCTCAAGTATGTTTCAAATTGGTTATTTTAGTTACTGCATTACATTAATTATTTAGTATTCGATGTTTATTCAGTGTGTGTGGATAGAAATTCTGTGTTACATGTGGTTGAAAGTTGGTATATATGGACTTTTTTTTTTCTTCCTTTTATATCCAAGTTATGCTGTTTGTATTTTGTGTTTGTGGTGCATTGATGCAAAATCGGACTATTTGGATTTAGATGGAAACTTAAATTTCTTTTTGTTGAATCATCTAAAAGTGCTGCAGTTATTGGTAATTGATTATTTTTTACACAACACACTTCCAAAGTTATTCCTTGTTTTTTTGGGTGCTTTTTGTTGAGTGGGAGGACTCAGGTTAAGATCAATATTCATGGAATCCAGTTACTCATGTGAAGGGGTGTTCAAAATTGCAGAGTACTCGTAAGAACAAATATAAACAGGAGCAATTTGGAAATTTGAAAAAAAAAAATTCGGGTAATCAAATATTATTTAATGGAAAAACATTGTTGAAGGGCTATGAACTGACAGAAAAAGCCTGGAGTCACTTGTGCAAAGTGGAAATTGAAGCAGATCAGGTGAATGGATACTTAAATAGAGTGTGATTCCTAAAATGGGGTTCATTTAGTTTAAATAGATTAACCAAATAATTAAAATTAGCTCAAAATGAAGTTTTCTCTTTGCTGGAGAAGTACTAAATCATATCAAAATGTATGGAAGTGTTAGTATATATGTTCCTTTATGGATTTAATTGTTCAAAAAATGATTTGCAGGGAAAATAGATATTTTTTACTTTATACTGATTTTTTAATAGAATGGTTTTTTTTGGCTTTAGGCTATTTGCCCCTCTTTTTAACATAGCTATCTGAAGTTTCAATTAGAAGATGCTTTGTTAGGGGCTCCGTCTAAACCTGTGAATGAGAGGTAGTTATCTGTAAGCAATAACGGATATATGGATTCTCAAGTCTACGAGGAATTCTGAACCATACAGTAGTTTTGTTATTAATTGGTATGTTGTTGATCACATTGTTATGTAGAAACATCCACAGTAATTACTCTTGGAAATTTTATTCATTAATGGGGTGTTTGGTATTGATTTTTCACCCCAAAAAATTAATTTTTTAACTGTTATTTCACTATTAAAACCGTCATTTTGGACCTTTCTCTCACAGGTAGGACCCAATTTTCTTTTTAACAGTCAAAAAATCAATTCCCAAAATCACTATCAAACAAGCTCTAAGTTTGTACCTGAGAAAATTTTTAGTTTCTAATTAGTCTCTGATAATAGTTCGATTGGCGGCAAAATTAATTTGATACTGATTAAATGAATTTCTTTTAATAATAATTATTATTATTATTATTATTATTATTATTTTTATTATTATTTTTATTATTATTATTATTTTTATTATTATTTTTATTATTATTATTATTTTTTTGGGTGGGTGGGTGGTTGGGATTTGACCCTGAAGTTAATTTGTCAACTGAGTTCCAGGATAATAGGAAGTCACGGGTTTGAAGGATGTGGAATGGTTTCTGAAACCTGCCATCAAAGTTATAACAACAATGTTGAAGTGCTGGCATCTATTGTGATCCCTCACCATCTCTGCAGTATAATAAAAATAAAAACAGCAATGGGAAAAAACAAGAATATAGATGAATGTTGTTGAAGGAGATTCCTTGGATGGGTTAAAAATTATTAATCCAAATGGCTGACAGGTACCATCCAGACAAGAATGCCAGCAACCCTGAGGCTTCAGAGCTTTTCAAGGAGGTTGCATATTCATATAGCATTTTATCCAATCCAGAGAAAAGGAGGCAATATGATAATGCAGGATTTGCGGTACTTTGTCTTTTCAATTACTACACATTCTATTATTAAGATCTTTCCTGCACCCACTTTCGGGGGGTTGGGGGGGGGGTTTCAAATTTCCTTTTACTGATAATATGTTAAATACGATGATTGGGTATAAAGGATTTTGTTTTACTGCAGGATATCTTGTTTGGTGATGTGAGACTTATTCCGTTAGGCCTCATTCATCATCCAAGAATCATTTGAAATTCTGAGTGTTACATGTAGGTATCTTAAACTGAATGTAAATACTTAGTTAATTTGATAGGACGACTGATGGATTTTGGGGACCTTAGGAAGTTGTGCTGGACAAATCATATGAGCAACCCCCAGGTTGTGGCTTTGAAAATAACAGTAGCCTTTGTATGTAAACAATGCTAAAAATTTTGATATATGCTCAGGCTGTCCTCTGCAACACACTTAATTACCTGATTATTCAATGCAAAGTCTTTTGACTTACTACTCTACGGTGTTAAGTCACTCAACGATAGAGATAGAGCATGTTTGGTGGGCATAGAAAAAGGAATAAGCTCCTTAATAAGTCAAGTTTGTAAGTCCATTTATGTTTGTATAACATATGCTTATAAGTAGATTAAGTTATTATGTTTGGGGATATATTTAATTTAAGCCAAATCTATATGATGAATTTCCGAAATGCCCTTTATGTTATCTAATGATTTCTTAATACAAAAGTGATGGGCAAAATTGTAATTTTTGGAAAAGGGAAAGAGCAAAATAGTGTTTTAGTTGGTCAATCTTAAAAATAAACCAAACAAGTTTGGCTTCAGGTGCTTAATTTTTGGGCCTAAATTGGCTACAAGATAAGGCATCTTATTTTCAAGATATGCATGTTTGTGTGGGATTGGTGCTTATATGCTCGTTTGACCAGCTTACGAGCCTACCCAAACATGCTCTAGTCAACCATTGTGCTAAGGCACTTGGAAATATAATTGACTATGCTGTAGCATGTGATGTAGTTATTCAAAAAATTAAGATTTGCTTTATCCAGCATCTAATGGGAGCTACAAGCAGATAGTACCATCTTTCGGGAGTATCAATATTGTGACATGAATTGTAAATGCATGGATGTGATGTACCAAAAATTCCTCAATTCCTAACGGAATAGGTAACAAAGCCACTTTACCACCCACGGATACTTGGAAATAAATAGTTGTTAGGTTACATTCAGACAATTTCACTTTTCGTAGTCTGGTAACATTCTATGTTTTATCAGGGGTTGAAGCATAAATAGGAGGGTTTTTATTTACAAAGTCGATTGAGTATAATTCATATCAATATTGAATTCCTCTCCTAAATTCTATCTCCTCTCTTTCCTCTCCCTTCTTTTCTCTTCTTTCTCATCTTCTTTATGTACTGCAGTTCTATATACTATCACGGAGCTTCTTGACTTTGACATGCTTTCTCATTATAATTATTCCAATTTCCATGGTTGCCCTTAAAAAAATTTCTACAACAAATACATAGATGACATGAATTACTAAAAACTTATATCAACTACGGTGTGGCAATCGATGGTTAAACTTCTTAACTATGTGCCCAAAAATTTATTGCAAACTGTGCAACATATCCTGCTACATCAGTTGGTAAAAGGTTTTTAAGCGAATCCTTTCGTACTTGTTTTGTCACTGTTTCAAATATTTTGTTTTCTCTTGTCTAATTTCTGTAAGGTATATCCTAAATGGTTTGATATTTGTCATTCAAAACAATAAGGCCCTTGATGTTGAAGCAATGG
>NW_019244122.1:11234-19804 GCF_002742605.1 Olea europaea var. sylvestris | reverse complement strand
TTAAATCACGAAAATATATACATAATCCTGTCAAGTGATTTAAATGAAATACACAGTGATCAAGTGACATTTAATTCTCCACATGTTATGCTATAAAATTAAACTCGACATGTGGTCTATTTAATACACTCTAAGTATACTAGTGTCACTTTTAACGATTTTTACGATAAGGACAAATTGTAAACTTGAATAGTGCATTGGTCAATACTACAACCTTCTATCATAAGGTGCTAACCCTTATACATCGATTATGAATAAATAATCTATAATCAAAATATAAAATTGTGTCACATTGCGCTTGTCAACCAAGTATCCAACTTATTATCATAAGTGATTATAGGCACTTTAATTCGTGTGCTCAATAATAAATAAATGCAATAAATAAATAAAATCACAATTTCTTTATTATAAATTATTATATTATCATAGCAAAATATATTATATGAGCACACAACCAAACAAATCTCCCACTTGCCTTAGAGTATATGTGTCATGTTTTGCAACCTCATGTCCTGTAGGTATCCCTTGAAAACCTTAGTCGACAGGCTTTTAGTAAATGAGTCTAAAAGTTCATCCAGTAGCAACCTTATTGGTAACTATATTTTCTGTACCAACTATTTTTCTTAGTGGATAATATTTTCGTTCAATGTGTTTACTTCACTGATGGCCCTTGGTTATTTAACATTTGCTACAATCCCACTGTTATCTCAATACAGTGTAAAGAGCAGGCTGTGCAAATGTAGGCACCACCTCGATGTCCATTAGTATTTTTTGGTTATATAGCCAATTTAGTAGCTTAAATTCTTAGCATAAATAGTGGAATCAACAATGCATGATTGCTTGGTACTTTTCCAAATAATGTTCCCAGCATCAAATGTAAAAAACGATACTGATGTAGTCCTGCAATAATCTTCATTACTCTAAAAGTTTGAATCCTTTAAACTATCAAAAGAAGATCCGATGATGAGTATATTATTCTTCGTTCTTAGGAGTTACTAAAGGATATGCTGTATCACCATTCCATGTTTCGATCCTAAGGTTAAGTAGATCTCGACTCACCACACCAACATTATGAAAAATTTGAGGTCTATTGCATGGCATATCATTCATGAGATTACCAATTGCCAACGCATAAGTTATATTGCTCATGTACTCAATCTCTTTGGGAGTTTTAGGGGATTGGTCCTTAGATAATTGGATTCTGTTGGGTAATTGCCTCAAAAGTCAAAAGCTCGAAGACTTCTATTGCAAATAATAAAATGTAGTTATTGTATGGAAAACTTCTAATTAAAGTTGAGAGCAGAATCCTTGCAGAATTTGGTTTCCAATTTACAGTCGATTTTGGAGTCTTACACATGAAGGAATCTTGTTTGAGTTTAAATTAAACTCTTCTACTTGGTTATTGATCTTATAAATAGTAAATATATTCATTATTTTGGGTGTGGCCAGAGAGTTGATCTAAGAGGAAAATATTGTGAGCCTAGCATCTTGAGACTTTTCATACATTGGGTAGAAAAGTAAGTGTGGTAAAGCTCGAGTTATTTTTTTTATTCGAGGATTGAGTTGATGAGTGAAATTCTATATGATTGTAATATTTTTCATATAGTGAGAAGTTTTGACGGTTAGCTTAATTTGTGCGTTATATTCTTTATTTTTCTGTTTGCTAATATTTTTTTAAACAACAAAATATCCTAAGGATAAATATAAATAAAGAGAATTGGCGTAAAATTATCAACAAGTGGTATCAGAGCGTCAGGTGGTTCGGAGTATTGGAGCAACAGAAAAATATATCGTCGTTGAATTATGACGTGGGGAACGTTGAAGAGAAAATCAATTTCGGCTTGTAGCAAGTACAAGTTAAGAATTTATTGATTAAAGTTGGACTGCACAGAGCTTTGAAAGAAAACCCAACCAAGAGTTCTGGCAAGATTGACAACTCCTCCATGAGGAAGAAAGTAACTTGTTGGAATCGCGGTCAGACTAGCCACGTGAGGAAAAATTGTCCAAAATGTGATGTAAGGTTGGCTAACTGCTTTGGGTCGAACAAAGCGTCTCTCCTAGAGAAGGAAGATGTCATGCTGTAAAGAACAATGAGAACATCCTTATGGCATGTCGCTAGTTGCCATGATAGAGGATGTATTCTTACTGCTACGGATTGGCATATTTGCATATAGTATTGACTGACATTTGATGCAAGGTGTGTAGGCATGTGGTGGTGTTGTGATGTCGATAGCTGATGAGCTCTCTGGAAAAGTCAGTGGGAGAGTTACACCATAATTATCAGCAGAGTTGTTTCGACATATAGCCAATGGAATGCTCGGAGTTCACGAATAATTATGAGTAATTATACTCATATGGTGGAGTATGAGACCGTTAAGATGTGTCAAAGGCTTACCTATTTTTTCCAAGTATTGTGATTAAAAGTTGTAGAAGAGATGACAAGGTTTTGACTCGTTTTCGACAAGGTGGAGATTTTTGGGTAATTGCCTCAAAATCAAAAGCTGGAGGACTTCTATTACAAATAATAAAAGGTAGATTTTTGGGTAATTGTACGGAAGATTTCTAATTAAAGTTGAGAGCAAAATCCTTGTAGAATTTGATCTCCAATTTACAACCGATTTTGGAATCTTGTACATGAAGGAATCCTTGTTAAGTTAAAAAAGTCTTGTTTAAGTTTAAATTAAACTCTTATACTTGGTTATTGATCCTATAAATAGTGAATGTATTTCATTATTTTGGATGTGGCCATTAAGAGGAAAATATTGTGAGTTTAGTATATTGAGAATTTTTGTACATTGGGTAGAAACGTAGGTATGGTAAAGCTTGAGTTTATTTTTTTCATTGTATTACTTGGGGATTGGGTTGTTGAGTGAAATTTTATATGATTTTAATAATTTTTCATATAGTGAAAAGCTTTGACAGTCCATTTAATTTGTGCGTTATATTCTTTATTTTCATGTTAGTTAATATTCTTCTGAACAACAAAAGATCATGTGGGTAAATAGAAATAAAGGAATTGTCATAAAATTTCCAATAGATTCAATGCCTAAGGGCAGAATCTTGCATAGCACATCTGAAAAATATCTTGTCAATATATGAGACTTGGGCTCAAGATCAGTAACCTAGAATGTATCTAGCGTCACTAAGTCCTTCATATAAAATTGTTAGGCCAACCATGCTTTTGTAGATGATTACGCACCCACATTATTTCTAATGAGTAGAATATCATTTATATAAGCACTAGGAAAAGTTCAATTTTGTCTCATATATTATTATAGACACAGGGTTTATCAAATTTTTAATTACTTTATTGAATCCCTATTCCAAGATCTCAATATTTGCTTTGATCTATAAATAGATCACAACATCCACATAATCCATAACTTGCTTAAATAAATCGGATAATCAACTTGTACCATGGAGATCACTAGATTGGACTCTCCACTCAACAAGTATCTTGAAGGCGAACTAATAATTATCTGACTTAGTTTGAGAGGCAATTGATCTAGGACTTTGGTGTTATTTAGAAAGTAATTTTTTAACAATGCTAACATTACCATTAGATGATGCCATTATCTCCTCATTACCTTTAACGTTCTATTGATCTATTGGATCAGATGACAACTCATCTTTCCCATTTAAATCAAGTTGTCCAGGTATATTTGACACCAAAGTAAGTCTGTCCCAAGTTTCGTCTCAGGAATTGATAAGGTATAATTGTTCCACTCATTTCTTCCAACACGATCTTATTCTTGGACTGATGATCATTAATATACTTATCCTCTAAAAAGGTTGTATTTATGCTAACAAAGACCTTCTTATCTAGAGGACTATAAAAAATTATCCCTTGGTATCTTTAAGATATCCTACAAATAGGCAAATCTCTGACCTAAACTCAAACTTTTCTTTCTTCTCTTTCAGCACATGAGCTGGATCCCCAAATTTTGGATGTGATGTAAGCAAGACTTAAATTCATTCTAAAATTTTAGGAGAGTCATGAGAACAGACTTAGAAGGAACTAAGCTAAGAATATATCCGATTGTTTTCAATGTATACCCCAAAATGAGATAGGTAGGGTTGTGAAACTCTTCATTGACCTAATCATATATAACAATGTTGTGTTTCTTCTTTCTGAAACGCCATTTGTTGGGGATATACAAGATGTATTCAATTAGGAAACAATATCCTTGTCTATCAAGTTGTCACTGGATTCTCCAGAGAGGTATTCTACATCTCGATCAGATCGAAGTGTTTTAATACTCTTACCTAAATGTTTCTCAATCTTAGTCTTATATACTCTTTTGATTTCTTAAAAGTAGTTTGACTTTCAAGCCATTAGGTAAATGTATTTGATTCTAGAACAATCATCTGTAAAGAAATAATCATAGTTCACCTTCTCAAGTATATTCACAGGTCCACACATCAGAATGAACTAGTTCAAATACATCTTTGATCATATCTTTTTTTGTCAAAAGGATACCTTGGTCATATTGCCTTCCAAACAAAAATCACAAACTGACAGTGGTTCGATCTTAACCGAATTGAGAGTATAATCTCTAGTCAGTTTTGTATTATTTTAAGGTTGATTTGTCCAAGAGACCATAGATATCTATTACTAGTTCGGTGTGACATTTTATGGTTTACAAGAGTAACATTATCATTTCATATGTGGAATAATTTAAAATATAAAGACCATTAATCCAATGTTCAGCATAAACAAAAACTTTATTAATTAAAATGCTAAGCATATTAGACGCTGATTTTATAGAATAACCTTGTCCTATTAAATCGAAAAAAATGAAAACAAATTTTTGCTTCATTCACAAGACATAATAGCAGTATTTAAGAATCAAATGCCTACCACTATTGAAATAAAACAAAATATTCCTATGCTCTTGCCAAAACTATTGCTCTGTGTCTACGATCATTTTAAACTAACCTTTACTGAGTTTCCTATTTTCTAGTGGGTGCATTTGATCCGTCTCTCCCCAATGTCATTTTTTACTGCAATTTGAACATTTGTCTCAAGACTTTCCATCAACTTTCGATCTTTTATTGCTCTCATGCTTCTCGACAGCTTTCTTTCTTTTCTTTCCAAATCTACATTTAGACTTCGAACTAGAGGAGCCAACAAATGATACACGGATATTGCCATTGTGTCCTTATGATCACTTTCCACATTACAACGCTATCATTAACTCAACTGAGTTAATGATATCTTCATCTTGTGCAATAAATGGTCTATAATAGAATATGAAAAATTATCAGGTAAAGAATTCAATACTATATCAAATTGAGTCTCCTTGATAAATGGGTGCACCCAGACTCTCTGCCTTATTTGAAGTATGCGATGTTATGAGAAATACTCTGATTTTCAAGCCTTTTGTTGTAACATGTTTGATAACGAAGCCAAAATGAAATAACTAGCCATCTTGTCTGCAATCTCCCACTCAACATATTTAGCCTTTTGAACTTGTCACATGGTCTTAGTAGGTTCATCAGGACATCCTTCAAGTACGAAATTAAATTTTTTCACATTGAACGCAAACATCGAATTACTTATTCAATCCACATAATCTTTCCCATTCAGTTGGTTTTGTTTTAGGATAAATAAAAATGGGTCAAATGATATTTCGCATAAAAATGACCATTCATTTCATAGTAAATTGAGTATCGAAAAAATGATTTGGCATATAATGCATGATTGTACATGTAGATCTATCTAATTATATTAATGCAACAATTACTTGATCATTGTGATCCAACAGGCCCCTTCATAGAAAAAGGTCATTTTGTTGACTAATCAAGTTGGGACTGTCTCACCATACAAATCATAACTAATAGCAAATGTTTATATAAGTCTAGTATCGTTTTATTCGATCACCAAAGATCATAAACGAGAGCCTTTATAGGATGTTCGTAGATGATCTTAATAAGAGTGTAAAACCTTTGTCAAGATCTTTAGATACTTGAAAATAATTTCTTCATCCATAGGATTATCACAAATTATATTCTTATTAAAATGATCTTATCGAAAAGGAATCCAATCAAGCAACTTGAACTACGCAACCATTACATTACCCACACAATACAGGCGTGTTATTTTGCTCGTGGATTGACCAAAGAAGATCATGGATTTTTATTTAAATAAATACATGCTCTCATTCAATATTTTAAAGTAATATATTTTAGTTATAAATAATTACCAATTGTTCACATTAATCAAATTAATATACAGTATAATCATTACGAATTTACTTCCAAAAAGTTTAATCAAAATTACATATCAAAAAAATTTAAATAGTTATCAACTTTTCACATTAATCAAATTAACATACAATTTAATTATTACGGATTTTCCTTCCCAAAAAAATTAATCTACATTAAATTAATCAAGAAAAATTTAAATAATAATCAACTGTTCATATTAATCGAATTAACATACAACTTAATTATTGCAAATTTTCCATCCAAAAAATTTAATGTAAATTAAATTAATCAAAGATATTTTAAATAATTATCAACTGTTTACTTTAATCAAATTAACATACAATTTAATTATTACGAATTTTTCATCCAGAAAAATTTAAACTAAATTAAATTAATAAAAAAAATTGGTATTCAATGATTTACATCCTATCTATAATATCACGAGCGATGTTATAAACAAACATATATGTGATGATATTTAGAACGATAATATTTCAAAAAATAATTTAAAGCATTCATAAGAGATAAATTAACAATTATTTGTGGCCCAAAAAGATTCAAGAATTAAATTAAAAACTATTTGGACCTAAACCCAATATTCAATTTAAGTTGGGCAACTTACAAAAATACCCTTAAAATTGAGGGTCTTTTGAAAAATCATATGAAAAAGTTTTTAGAAGTAAAAAATACTATGAGATATTAAAAATTGTCATTGTATCTAACTTTTCAAAGTGACATTGTGTCACTTTTTTTTTAATTAAAAATTGTCACTTTTTAATTAAAAAAAAAGTGACACAATGTCACTTTGAAAAGTTAGATACAATGTCACTTTTCTTAAAAGGGATGTTTGTCACAAAAAAAGAAAAAAGAGAAAAAGTGATAGAAATCAAGAAGGTAACTGAAAAAAGTGACAAACACTGAAAAAAAGGATAAATTCTAAACAAGTGACATAAATTAAAAAATGTTGCACAGATTAAAAAAAAGTAACAGTAGATAAAAAAAAATAGTAAACACTCAAAAAGAAATAAAATTAAGAAAAAATGACAAACTCAAAAAATTGACAAAAATTAAAATAAAAAGTGAGGCAGATTAAAAAAAAAAAAAAAGAAGTGATAGAAAATAAATAAATAAAAAAGACAAACACTCAATGTCACCTTTTTATTAAAAAATGACACGCAATATAACTTTTAGTAAAAATTGATGTTTGTCACTAAAAAAATGATAGAAAATAACATCTAAAAGAAATTTTTATAAACAAATTAAAAGTTTAGTCAAAGATGTATTGTTCAATTAGAAATTGATTGTGTGTGACATTAAAAAAAAAAAAAAAAAAGTGGCACAACATGGTATGTCACTTTTTAATGAAAGTGTTATAAAATGCAAACTAGAAAAAAAAAATGTATGAACACCATCATTATTCATCAGATCTTGTTAATTCTATAC
This sequence comes from Olea europaea var. sylvestris, assembly GCF_002742605.1. Classification (NCBI taxonomy): domain Eukaryota; kingdom Viridiplantae; phylum Streptophyta; class Magnoliopsida; order Lamiales; family Oleaceae; genus Olea; species Olea europaea. The sequence continues at coordinate 12,151 of NW_019244122.1, read as the reverse complement.
AAATCATCGATCATTGAACAATACAATTTACAAATTTTCTTTGTCTCATCAAATATGTCTTCAATTCTACTTCTATCAACACATCACTTATGCCTCTATTTGACACTCAATCATTGTCTGTATCATAATTCTCATCATCTTTGTCCATCTCTCTTCCTATGGCATTAAATATGGAAGCAATTCAATAAAGTTCCCGAAATTTAAAAAGTGACAAAAACTCAAAAAGTGACGAATACTAAAAAAGTGACAAATAAGTCAAAACATTAGAAAAGATCCAACGAATGGTTGACTTTCTTTTATATATTCTCTTTTTGTAATTATATTTTACTTCTATTAATTAACATATTAGAAGATAAAGACTCAAAAAATTGACAGAAACTCCAAAAAGAACACTTCAAAAAATGGTTCATAATATTAAGCTGATTATGATTAATTTTTAAATTAAACTATGTTTCATTTGCAAATGGATATGACTTGAGGCAAGTGCCTAGACAAAGCAGCAATTCTTGGTGACAATGCAAATCCCACCCTATGGACAGTTTGTACAGTGACAAAAAGTCGAAGAAGCTAAGTTTCTTACAAAGAATGTTGCCAATCATTGCCAGCACAATACTACTAAACACTTGTATGGCACAAATCCAAACATTCTCAGTACAACAAGGCTCCCTAATGGAGAGAAGACTTGGCGTCTTCCAAGTTCCTTACCAGATGTGCTAAACTAACCTCACCCTTTCTCTCATCTTTCTCATCCTCTTCTAATTTCCACACTTTTTCTGAGTTCTAATTCAGCGATGATTTTAATGCTTTCCCTAATTTCGAAATTAAAAAAAAAAAGAAAAAAGAAAAAAGAAAAAAGAAAAAAGTTCACTTGAGAAAAAGCTCACCCAATTAAAATTTCATACTTTAAAGTCAACAGA
>NW_019244122.1:1595-2399 GCF_002742605.1 Olea europaea var. sylvestris | reverse complement strand
GGCACAACATGGTATGTCACTTTTTAATGAAAGTGTTATAAAATGCAAACTAGAAAAAAAAAATGTATGACACCATCATTATTCATCAGATCTTGTTAATTCTATACAAATCATCGATCATTGAACAATACAATTTACAAATTTTCTTTGTCTCATCAAATAAGTCTTCAATTCTACTTCTATCAACACATCACTTATGCCTCTATTTGACACTCAATCATTGTCTGTATCATAATTCTCATCATCTTTGTCCATCTCTCTTCCTATGGCATTAAATATGGAAGCAATTCAATAAAGTTCCCGAAATTTAAAAAGTGACAAAAACTCAAAAAGTGACGAACACTAAAAAAGTGACAAATAAGTCAAAACATTAGAAAAGATCCAATGAATGGTTGACTTTCTTTTATATATTCTCTTTTTGTAATTATATTTTACTTCTATTAACTAACATATTAGAAGATAAAGACTCAAAAAATTGACAGAAACTCCAAAAAGAACACTCCAAAAACAACTCCAAACATTCTCAGTACAACAAGGCTCCCTAATGGAGAGAAGACTTGGCGTCTTCCAAGTTCCTTACCAGATGTGCTAAACTAACCTCACCCTTTCTCTCATCTTTCTCATCCTCTTCTAATTTCCACACTTTTTCTGAGTTCTAATTCAGCGATGATTTTAATGCTTTCCCTAATTTCGAAATTAAAAAAAAAAAGAAAAAAGAAAAAAGAAAAAAGAAAAAAGTTCACTTGAGAAAAAGCTCACCCAATTAAAATTTCATACTTTAAAGTCAACAGAAACTTAACTAAT
>NW_019244122.1:0-1558 GCF_002742605.1 Olea europaea var. sylvestris | reverse complement strand
TGGGGGGGGGGGGGGGGGGGGGGGGGGAAGAGAGAGAGGAAGAATTTATTTGTTATATAATTACTTGATGTTGGACCCAAAAATCAAACTTCATCTTGTTCTTTGATAAGCGGGATTCCCTTCTTCGTCCCCTCCCCTGCGAGATTTATTGCTGGAATTTTCGTCTGTGAAAGAGTCATGGATCGAAAATCATAAGAAAAAATTCATAAACTGAAAATTAGGGGAAAAAACTTACCCATTATAGAATTGTGCTTCTGCAAATACCAATTAATTTATACTTGAGAGGTATTGAAAGAGAGATAGAAAAAGGGCATAGAAGAAATTCAGATAACAATACGGAGACGTTATAAAATTGACTTTTACAAGTGAATCAAATCATGATCATAATATATCAAATTCATGTCAAAAAATAGAGAAAAGGAATATATGAAATTCGGATCACAATACCTATACGTCTTAAAATTGCTTCATTGAAAAATCAAAAGATAGACAGCAGATGAATCTCCAGTAAGAACAATAAAGAAACAACCCACACAATCAAGTTATAGAAAATAATATAGCAAGTGATGAGTTAATTAAATCATCAATCACTAACATTTACTCCCGGTTACTGCTTGCTCATCCACTTTTATAAGATTAGTGACTGCTTACCCACTTTTAAAAAAAAATACCCATCCATCATTCATTTCATCTCCATCCATCCAACTCAGCAAATGTGTCTATGTGGCAGACATATTTCTTACGTGGCGACTAACACCGTTAAAATTTGACAAGTTGGATTTACCCATTTCATTAATAACACTTTCTCACTAATTATTTAAAACTCCAAAACAAATTGAACGACACAACTCTTTCTTCCCCACAAAAAAAGCTCCTCCCCAATCTTCTGTGCAATTGCATAATCAAAACCCATTCCAAGAAATTGCATCCATGAAGATTGTTATCTTTTGAGCATTAATGAAAATTGTTCCAAATCGATCCCCAAATTGAAAACCCATTAATGTTATAAGAACCCTAGATACATACAATGAAAACAAAAAAACAGTGAAATTGAGGTGTCAAACTCGTGTATTGATAATGAGGAACATGAGCGACCCACCATGTCCTCAAACAGTAGGCAACTATCATGTTGATGAAGAAACACCATTGGTGGAAGTAGAAGAGGGACCACAAGCAGGTTATTTTTTTAACCTTTTCTGATGAAATTTATAATATCCATAGCAATGTTGTTTATATTAGTTATACCACCTTCTTTGAAGAGGCACCTCTTGCTTTATTGTATTCTTTTGGCACTTTCTTAACCTTTCCTGCTACATAAGCCTATCATCCATTATTCCACGTTCATTTACAAAAGTATTAAGGATTTGGGATTCATTTTCACTATACATTTTAAGGACCTGAGGAAACTCTCACCGTTTTCGCATGAAATTTTCTCAAGTTATATAATGTTTAGTGACAAGTTCATTTACATGTTTTTATTTGTAGATACTATAGTTGAAGAAGATGAAGTGGTACCTGAGGAATGCAAGTTGACTGACTCGAAAGATGATGTTAATGA
>NW_019244121.1:0-1565 GCF_002742605.1 Olea europaea var. sylvestris | reverse complement strand
GCTTGCTTGTATCAATGATGGTTGTTATAATTATCTCCAGTCCCAACGTACCTATGATGTAGCACGTCATATTGTTAGTGTGTGTATCATGGAAAATGTCCTATGTACAGAGGTATGGTTTACAAAATTTTTACATAACACTCACATGGGGTGGGGCCCTATGTGATTAAATTATTGTCAAAAGATATCACCCCACGCACCCCTCATGTAGGTGTCTTGTACAGACCTGTGAAGTAGGGCCTGTACTTGTAACTTTGTCCGTGTATCATCTCTTAGTAATATAGTACGAATCAACTAAAAGAAAGATATATCAAGTATTTGCCTTGAGAAGTCAAAGTTTCCTTCCATTTTTGGGTTTGGAAATGTGCATATTTTCAAGATCAAGTCATTATACATCGAGAACCATACGGTTCTTCGATTTCACGTTATTAATGCCTAACAAATAATATAACATTTGTCAACAAATAATCTACTTAAAATTAGACAAATTATTGCTAAAAGCTAAAAAGCCCCAGTAGTGAAACACGATTTTGCTAGGCACCATAGATGTCATAACTTTAACTGGTGAATTTTCCATATTGACGATATTCAAGAAGGATGCAAATATCATATTAACACCGAACTGTCTATAGTTACACTTACAAGAAGGTTCGAAGACTGTAAAACTCACAAATGGAATACAACAAATAGGAATTAAAGTAGAACACAACATTTATCACAAGTTCCATAATTGAGGGAAAGAAATGAAAAAAAAAAAAATTGGTACCGGTAAATAAAAAGCCTATACAGAGGTATGCCAGTTCACTTTCTGACAAAATCAAAACACAACAAACAATGTTTATCATACCCTCCAGCTATGATCCATGTTGTCATCGAGATCACTGTTAAAAAATCCATTTTCTGTGAACTCCTGGCCAATATCTAGTTCCATATCTTCTGGTAAATGAAGGTTCTGTGAAAAATCTGATTCTTTTTTGACGAATCCATTATTGGTAGTAGCAGCAGACTCGCTGGTTGAAGCAGTTTTGAAACTATCGCTGCTGCTTGTAGGACGTCCAACAGCATTGCCTTGCCCATTTGCAGTTGAATTATTTGCTAGCGAAGGGCTGTTTCTAAACCCAAGCCCGTCCCCATATACATTGCTACCTGCACTCTGCATGGAATGGAACTGCAGCGGAATCCCTTTCCCACTTTTGGTATTACTCATATCCTGCAGCAATTTCTGGATCATTTGCTGTTGTAAAGCTTGACTGCCTTGAGAGTGTAGAGGCTGATTTTGCTGCAGTACGCCATTCCCACTCAAATGCTGTGGGTTCTGTTGATGTGATACATGGGAATTCGAGAAGCCCACGATGGGTAAATTCTGGATGCTTCTGGGCAAAATACACGTGGACCCTGGCGGTGTTGAAGTCAAAGATTGATTAGAATTATTGGAAGAAAAAGCTTCCTGCTGAAGTGAATTTTGGGTTGAGCTTATTGAGTTTTGTCTCATCAGCAAATTTTGGTAGTTTGTCGCTGAAAAAGCAGCCTGGGCCAAGCCACTCAAAGCTCCTCCACCAAACATA
>NW_019244120.1:0-1565 GCF_002742605.1 Olea europaea var. sylvestris | reverse complement strand
TTCAAAATGTGCTTATAAAATTACGTTTGATTTGCCAAACATGTTATAAATATAATATGTAGTGCTTGTAGGGTTGATTTCCATCGCCACGACGTGTAAAATCGGGCTCAGTTTACCCCAACATCGACATTAACACCGTTGAGACAACTCCAACACCACCACTTGCCGCCCCCACTCCGGTTGCTACCAATTGGAGAAGGAGAAACCCAATAATGTGCCCACAAAAGGCTAACCACAAAGGTCATCGTGAGGGAGAGGGAGAGGCCGAGAAGGAGACTCACAAAGAGAAAGGAAAATCGCACACTGTGGAGGCCGAGACAAAGAGAGGAATTATATGTCAAGTAAAATGTCCAAATAGGTAAGTTAGGTTAAGGTTAAGTGGTGGACCAACAAACGAGGCTCGACTCAATTAAGTGGGCTTCAACAATAATAATATAGCCTTCCAAGGAATGGAGCGAGAACCGTGAGCAACACTATAAAAATAGGTTGTTTCGAACAGTCCATAATAAAGTGGATTGTGTTGTCTCGATAATTGTGTCGATGTACTAATCAATCATTTGGCCGAGGCCGATTGATAATAAACAACCGAGGTTACATCATCGCCCGGAGAGGTCGTTTGACAACAAAATTGCCTAACAACCTCCACCTTGGTGTCAAAGGACCTGCAAAGAAAATTGTCTCCCATTAGTGACACCTCTAATAGAAAAACAATAAAATTGGAAATCATTTACCTGTACCAATGTTTAGAAGTTCCTTGCAACTCCTAAACTTTGCCAGTGGCAGTACCTTCGTCCCCATATCAAATGGGTTGTAGTGACTATGGACATTCTCAAGTCTTACCATCTCTTGAGATACTATATCTCTAATGAAGTGGAGTCTAACATCAATGTGTTTAGTGCGCTTGTAAAAAATAGGGTTTTTACATAAATGTATAGATGACTGACTATCAGAATACACTACCACATAATCATTCAAAACACACAATTCATGAAGTTGACCTCTAAGCCATAGAGCTTCTTTAATAGTTTCAGTGGTAGCAATATATTCTGATTTTGTAGTGGATAGTGCAACAATATGTTGTAACTGTGATTTCCAACTTACACATGAATTAGATAAGGTAAACACGTAAGATGAAGTAGATTTCCTACCATCCCTATCTCCCGCATAGTCAGTATCTACAAAACCCTTTAATTTTATGTCTTCTTTATTAGCACTAAACTTTAAGCCTACATTACTAGTACCCTTCAAGTACTTTAACAGCCACTTTAGCGCTTCCCAATGTTCAGGTCCCGGATTAGCCATATATCTACTGAGAGTACTAACAGCAAAACCTAAATCAGGTCTAGTGCAAACCATCAAATACATTATGGAACCAATCACATTTAAGTAAGACACTTTACTCATATATTTAACTTCACGCTCATTGCAAGGAGATTGTTCCTTCAATAAGACAAAATGATTAGCAAGGGGCAACGTGACAGATTTGCATTCACTCATATTGAACTTCTTCAATACTTTGGATATGTATGGAGACTGATGCAAAAACAAAACAGAATTTAACCTAT
>NW_019244119.1:0-1565 GCF_002742605.1 Olea europaea var. sylvestris | reverse complement strand
TATTTATGGATGACTTCAGTATTTGGAGATTATTTCGATGACTACTTGGAATGTTTATCTCTAGTGTTACAGAAGTGTGAGGAAAAGAATATAGTACTCAATTGGGAGAAATGTCACTTTATGATGAAAGAGGGAATTGTGTTGGATCATGGGATTTTTTCATAGAGTATTAAGGTTGACAAAGCCAAGAAATAGGTGACTGAAAAACTGTAGCCACCTAATTAGGTTAAAAGGATCAGAAGCTTTTTGGTACATGCAGGATTTTACAGAAGATTCATTCAAAGCTTTTCAAATATTACAGAAACCTTGTACAATCTACTGGAGAATGATGTACCATTTAACTTTTTTGACGAGTGTTTAACACCCTGAAAGAAAAGTTAACATATGCACCTGTTAATGGCACCAGATTAGGAACTACCCTTCGAGCTTATGTGTGATGCTAGTATTTTTCAATGGGAACCATACTAGGTCAAGTAAGGGAAAGGTATTGCATGTCATCTACCATGTCAGAAAAATTTTGACAGATGCTCAGATCAACTACGTAACAACTGAAAAGAAAATGCTAGCACTGGTATTTGCCTTCGATAAATTTCGTTTTTATCTGATTAATTCAAAGGTGATAGTCTATACAAACCATGCAGCTTTGAAATATTTGTTCAAGAATATTAAGGAAGTAAATCACGTCAATTGGGAAATAGTATAACTAGAGTTTATTGTGTTTCCATGTTTCCGTTCTTGTACCAAGTTACCAAACATGTACTCTTGTTATTTTTCTATACAATGGAATTAGAGGGGAGGAAGAAACCTAACTTCTCTCCATTGCATGACATGGTATTAGAGCATAGATATTCTAGGGTTTAGTAATTACTTTACTTCCTCTGACTGCCAAATGTTCATTCGGCGGTGTATGTGGTGATTGTAAAATCGAGTGGTTCTAAGGTATCTGGCGGTTTTGTGATTGTCAAGTGGTGGTTGAGCTACTCGTTTGGTTGATTGTGAGCAGTGGCTAGAGCTTTTTCCGACTTCTTTAGAGCAGCGACGTCTTCCGTTTACTCGTGGTGGTTCGGCAAATGGAACATTGAGGATTTCTAAGATCGATGAAAGTTGAATTGCCGATAGTGAGTGATCTGTGAATCATGAGCAATTGGGCCAGTTGTTACATTTTTATCTTTGTGGGTTAATTTGGTTTGGGCATTTAATTTATTCCGTTTTAACATGTCACCCAAGATTGAGATATTCAATCTGACTAAACCCATAGCACCTGAAAAAATGAATGAAAGTAATTATACTTACAGGGCTAGGTGTGTCTAAGTCTTTTTGCAGGGTAAAGGTTTATTTAATCTCTTGATTTTAGACAAGCCATCGACCAAGTCATCAAAAAGTGATTCTACCCTCAATGATCAATGGGATCAATAGGATAACGCCATAACTGGACTTATAATTGGTAGCATTGAGCCTCATATCGGGTCTTCATCCCTCTATATGACTATCGCTAGATAAATTTGGGAGCATCTCACACATATACATTCTGGAACTGGACATGTTACTAGGATTTATGAGACGTG
>NW_019244118.1:0-1565 GCF_002742605.1 Olea europaea var. sylvestris | reverse complement strand
TTAAAAATAATATTTCTTTATTTTTATTTATTTATTTAGGGGAAATAATGGCATCAAATGGGACGATACTCTCAGAGTTGGCCCTGAGAATTTATAGGCCCTAGTTGTTTAATTATTATGGGGTCCTTCGACATAATATTTATTTTTCAAGTGTAACAATATGTAAATATTTACATAATTAATACTTTTATATTAGAAAGAAAACTTTATACAATTCAAAAGATAAAATAGCAAAATAAAACTTTTATCACAACCCGAAAGATTAGACTAGTATTAGGTTTAACCTTCTCACATGCCATATAAGACGGAATGAAACAATGCGTGCCGTGCCAAAAAAAAAAAAAAAACACTATGATTTAGAGGTTTCCCATGAAAAATCAACGCCACATTCGCCATCAATGAGGAGTAAACTTGTGTTGACCTCAATTCAATGCCCAGATATAAAGCCTCAACACTACTAGAAATGAAAATAAAACCAGGGTAACTTATGCTACTACAAATAAATAGAGGCCAAAAAGAGGAGAATAAGAGGCTTGTTTGGCACATATTTTTTCAAGTGGAAATGATTTTTTTTTTTTTTTTTTTTAAAAAGGGGTGAAAATTTGTTGTTGGTAGAATGTGATGTTGGAAATGATTTTTGGAAAAAAATATCAAATGTGCCAAACAAAGCTGTAATTCCAGAAGAAACGTAACTATACAAAGCAAAGGCAACAACCATTGATTGCTTCCACTGCAATATGACCAATACATGTGAAGCAAAAATTAATATCCCAGCTCACACAAATGAATATATGAAGTTGTCAATGACAACAGAAAGAGAGAGATAACTATAAGCACAAGAAGACGAAGAGGCCGAACCTGTGGTTAGGTAATTGGATTTCTAGTCGGAACTTTTGCAACTTTGCTGGTAGATTGGAACTCATAGTTTTTAGGGATTTCCGGATTGGTATTGTTCTCTACTTTTCTTCAAGTTTATCATGTACGGTTCTCGATAAAAAAAAGATGGAAGATTTTCTTGGGGAAGATTATTGGAATGGAATGGAGAAGAAGGCAGTTTGTTTTCCCTTTTATTTGCCCAGTCCTGTTTTTTAAGGGATGGGCTGTTTCGGGGTTTTTAGAGGTCCTTAAAATGCAGAGGCTTTTGCTCTTTTTATATGAAATGTCCCAATGTTGGATGTGTGTACAATTGGCAACGAGATTTGAACTCAAAAAGTCTTTTGTTTACTATCTACTCTTAATACTATGCTGAAAAGCTTAAACCATTAGAATGATGATCCATTAACTGACATCAATAGTCCCACACAACACGAAGTTCACAGCAAACTTGTTATGCTACAGAATCACAAATAATACCAGTAAAGATCTCTGACTGGTGCATCTGCAGTTGAAAACACCACCTTCGAACACACACAGGATTTTGAAAAATAAGACGTAACAAAGTGTACAAAAGTAACAAAAGCACGATTGTGAAAAACAGAGAACTAATTGTTGGGAATCTACTTATACATGCACAGCGGAATTTAAAATTATTTCGATTCCCACCCAATAGATCTCATTGTGTTTGG
>NW_019244117.1:0-1565 GCF_002742605.1 Olea europaea var. sylvestris | reverse complement strand
GCATTCAACACAAAATCAGTCGACATGGCGGCCTCTGCCTTTGCTTCATCCACCATTGCAGCCGTTGCTCTCTCACCAACCAGAGCAACAAAAGCTTCCTTCTTGTCGGGAAGGAAATTGAGAGTAAGCAAGAATGCTACTTCAACCAGAGTGCAATCGGTTACCGTCTGTGCAGCAGCAGATCCCGACAGACCATTGTGGTTTCCCGGAAGCACCCCTCCACCGTGGCTCGATGGCAGGTAAATAGACAATCCAAAATCCTAAGTACATATTTAGTCTGCACTTGATAGGGGTACCTTCCATTAACATCCAATCCTCCATATCAAACATGCCATAATCGAATTGTGTTTTGCTTCTAATATAGTAAAATAGATCTCGGATTTCTTAATATCTGACCAAATTTCTATCATGCAGTCTCCCCGGAGACTTCGGCTTTGATCCTCTGGGCCTGTGTAAGTCTACTAGTCAAACATATGTTTAAGTCATAGCCTTTATTGCATAGACTAAGAGTTCTAAATATCTTCAAATAAATGAACATTCGATGTAAATTTCTTACAGCATCTGATCCCGAGAGCTTAAAATGGAACCAGCAGGCAGAGCTTGTACATTGCAGATGGGCCATGTTAGGTGCTGCAGGTATTTTCATCCCCGAATTCTTGACAAAGATTGGCATCCTAAACACTCCTTCGTGGTACACTGCTGGTGAACAAGAATACTTCACTGATACCACAACACTCTTCGTCGTTGAATTGATTTTCATTGGTTGGGCTGAGGGAAGACGATGGGCGGACATTATTAAACCTGGCTGCGTGAACACCGATCCCATCTTCCCCAACAACAAGCTCACAGGAACTGATGTTGGCTACCCTGGTGGCCTATGGTTCGATCCACTTGGATGGGGATCTGGATCTCCTGAAAAGGTGAAGGAATTGAGGACAAAGGAGATCAAGAATGGAAGATTGGCCATGTTGGCTGTGATGGGAGCATGGTTCCAACACATTTACACTGGAACAGGACCCATCGATAACCTCTTTGCTCACCTTGCCGATCCTGGCCATGCCACCATTTTTGCTGTAAGTGTAACTTAAAGACTTGAAATTTTAGCGACACCTGATATTAAGAGAGACGTACATTATAGACATGTTAGCCATGCATATAGCAAATACACATTTCATATAAACTGTGAGCAAGATGCTTGTACTAATTTTCTAATATGGTGTTGCAGGCTTTCAGCCCCAAGTGAAACAGGTAATGAAGTCACTTCAACACGAGTGTGTTGAAGAAACACCAGCAACAATTGGTATGGGAAGAAGTGTTGGAAGTGTGTTTTTCCAATTCATGTTGTATCGTTGAGATATGTGTTGCCTACATCTTTGTCTGCTGTAGAAAAATGTTTATGCAGTGTACAAATACCTCTGAGAAATTCTAATCCCGTATATACAGTTAGGCTTATATAACTATTTGCATAATCAAGAGAAATCATGGCATGTTCCATTGTTAATAGTCAGAACAGTCTCGGGTCAGGGGAACATAGGAAGAAAGATGAGAAATACAAAGATAAAAAA
>NW_019244116.1:0-1565 GCF_002742605.1 Olea europaea var. sylvestris | reverse complement strand
AGAGGATACGTGATTTGGAGTGGCCAACTTCAAGAACAAATTGAATGACATTTAATGGAATGTAACTTCTTCTAATTAAGTAACAATACCCTAATTGGCCTTTTAATTTATTTAGTCCTTAAATCATTTCAATTAGTTTAATAATTTTCCATTATTAAGTCTCTTGTCATCATTAAATAAATTTACACCAAATTTACTAAAAATGAATATCTTCCGACTTGATGTCTAGATCCAATACAAAATCGAATAAAGTACATTATATAATTTAACATGATTTAAATAAAATATAGACATTATAATTTATTTAAGGGACACGCAACTCGTATAGGGTGTCAAGTGGATTCCAATGCAACCAGTATAGTTAGTCACGACTATAAATATTATAAAATTCAATAATAATTGTAACAAAGATGCAACTAATCAAGATAGACATGATAAAGGAAAAAAAATAAAAACGTGGTGTTACAAAACATTATAATTTATCTAATGGACACGTGACTCGTCTAGAGTGTCTCAAGTGTATTCCAATGCAACCAATATAGTTAGTCACGACTATAAATATTATAATAATTCAATAGTAATTGTAACAAAGATATCATGTCACAGACATCTCTCAAGAAACTCTAGAATCACTCTAATAAAGAAAGACACATTCAGATAAGCACGATTAGACCTGGGCAAAAAAATCGAAAAATTGACCAAACCAATCAAACCGAATCGACTTAGGTCAGTTCGACGTGGATAATTAGTTTGGTTTGGTTTTCATTTAAACAAAATTATGATGGGTTGGTTAAGTCATGGTTTGAAATCTCAAACTGTTGGTTAATCGAACCACCTAACTGTAAGTATTATGCCCTAGGTCCAATCGACTTTGGACATAAATACTTTTATATATAATTAATGCAATTAAATGGCAGATCTATTATTTAATTAATAGACAATTAAATAAATAATAGAGTCCGTAGACTCAAATATTTGTAATTTATTAATCACAAGGAGTTGTGATTGTGAGATACAAATTACATCAGATTGAATCTTAAATCATCCGTGGTCGTAAGTAATAACGAGATACGGATATCGTTATTACGGATAGACCATCACGTGTGGCATTTCTTACTTGTGAAGTAAGTAGCTGATCTCACAAGTTAAAGTGTGGTGACACTTAAATGAACACGTGGATGTTTGTTATAGAACAAAACATTGGAGACCCGTCGAGAGATTCCACATGGATAACTATCTGAGTGTCGGTGGTTAATCTCTAACGTTCGGTAGTGAAATTGGTCCTTTGACTTGAGGTCGTCATGGTACCTTATATGAGGACAGTCGTACTTTGGCGGTGTTGGATGTTGCTCTGAAAAGGGCTGCTAATACGACATCGTTCGGATATGTCAAGAATCGTATGAAGGTTGTGATTGATCAATAAAGGATTCGTCACTCTTAGATAGTAGGAGATTATGATCTACGTTAGGAGATTATGATCTACGTTTCATTCAATTAAGTCAATGATGAAATCCTTGGCCAAGGTGTACTCATAAGTCGAAAAGAAGTTTTCGATTTATATTGAC
>NW_019244115.1:1428-1565 GCF_002742605.1 Olea europaea var. sylvestris | reverse complement strand
TTTCGCGACGGTGTCGGAATGGGCTGAAATTTGACAGGTTGATCGGAAACAAAAATCGCGCCGGGTGCAATTTCGTCATTTTTTGCGACGGTATCGGAATGGGCTGAAATTTGACAAGTTGATCGGAAAGAAAAATT
>NW_019244115.1:753-905 GCF_002742605.1 Olea europaea var. sylvestris | reverse complement strand
ATCGGAAAGAAAAATCGCGCCGGGGGCAATTTCGTCATTTTTCGCGATGGTGTCGGAATGGGCAGAAATTTGGCAGGTTGATCGGAAAGAAAAATCGCTCCGGGGGCAATTTCGTCAAATTCTCGACGGTGTCGGAATGGGCTGAAATTTGC
>NW_019244115.1:0-194 GCF_002742605.1 Olea europaea var. sylvestris | reverse complement strand
CGCGACGGTGTCGGAACGGGCTGAAATTTGACTGGTTGATCGGAAACAAAAATCGCGCCGGGTGCAATTTCGTCATTTTTCGCAACGGTATCGGAATGGGCTGAAATTTGGAAGTTGATCGGAAAGAAAAATCGCGCCGGGGGCAATTTCATCATTTTTAGCGACGGTGTCGGAATGGGCTGAAATTTGGCAGG
>NW_019244114.1:0-1565 GCF_002742605.1 Olea europaea var. sylvestris | reverse complement strand
ACGGACTCCGGGTGCAAAAGTTACGCTCAATTCTTCGTACGCCGACAATCCAAGCGTTCAAAATATGCAAGTGCTCACTCTTTGGAAAAATGGCCGAAATCCCTCTTACGTTACGATGAAGTGGTGAGTTCAATCCAAAATGGTCGCTACATTTCCCAAAAGTACTTACGGGCCAAAAAGGGACACCATGTGCAAAAGTTACGCTCAATTCTTTGTACGTCGACAATCAAAACGTTCCAAATATGCAAGTGCTCACACTTTCGAAAAAGGCCAAAATCCCCCGTACGTCACGACGAAGTGGTGAGTTCAATCCAAAACGGTCGCTACATTTCCAAAAAGGACTTACGGGCCCAAAACGAACACCGGGTGCAAAAGTTACGCTCAATTCTTCGTACGCCGACAATCCAAGCGTTCCAAATATGCAAGTGCTCACTCTTTCGAAAAATGGCCGAAATCCCTCTTACGTTACGATGAAGGGTGAGTTCAATCCAAAACGGTCGCTACATTTCCAAAAAGTACTTACCGGCCAAAAACGGACACCATGTGCAAAAGTTACGCTCAATTCTTTGTACGTCGACAATCAAAACGTTCCAAATATGCAAGCGCTAACACTTTCGAAAAAGGCCAAAATCCCTCGTACATCACGACGAAGTGGTGAGTTCAATCCAAAACGGTCGCTACATTTCCAAAAAGGACTTGCGGGCCCAAAACTAACATCGGGTGCAAAAGTTACGCTCAATTCTTCATACGCAGACAATCCAAGCGTTCCAAATATGTAAGTGCTCACACTTTCGAAAAATAGCCAAAATCCCTCATACGTCACGAAGAGGTGGTGAGTTCAATCCAAAACGGTCGCTACATTTCCAAAAAGAACTTACGGACCCAAAACGGACACCCGGTGCAAAAGTTACGCTCAATTCCTCGTACGTCGACAATCCAAGCGTTCCAAATATGCAAGTGCTCATTCTTTCAAAAAATGGCTGAAATCCCTCATTCGTCACGACGAAGTGATGAGTTTAATCCAAAATGGTCGCTACATTTCCAAAAAGTACTTACGGGCCAAAAAAGGACACCAGGTGCAAAAGTTACGCTCAATTCTTCGTACGCCGACAATCCAAGCGTTCCAAATATGCAAGTGCTCACACATTCGAAAAATGGCCGAAATCCCTCATTCGTCACGACGAAGTGGTGAGTTCAATCCAAAACGGTCGCTACATTTCCAAAAAGGACTTACGGGCCCAAAACGGACACCGGGTGCAAAAGTTACGCTCAATTCTTCGTACGTCGACAATCAAAGCGTTCCAAATATTCAAGTGCTCACACATTCGAAAAATGGCCGAAATCCCTCATTCGTCACGACGAAGTGGTGAGTTCAATCCAAAACGGTCGCTACATTTCCCAAAAGTACTTACGGGCCCAAAATGAACACCATGTACAAAAGTTACGCTCAATTCTTTGTACGCCGACAATCCAAACGTTCCGAATATGCAAGTGCTCACACTTTCAAAAAATGGCCGAAATCCCTCATACGTCACGACGAAGTGGTGAGTTCAATCCAAAACAGT
>NW_019244113.1:0-1565 GCF_002742605.1 Olea europaea var. sylvestris | reverse complement strand
GTTCCAAATATGCAAGTGCTCATTCTTTCGAAAAATGGTCGAAATCCCTCATACGTCGCGACGAAGTTGTGAGTTCAATCCAAAACGATCGCTACAATTCCAAAAAGGACTTACGGACCCAAAACGGACACCGGGTGCAAAAGTTACGCTCAATTCTTCATACGCCGACAATCCAAGAGTTCCAAATATGCAAGTGCTCATTCTTTCGAAAAATGGTCGAAATCCCTCATACGTCACGACGAAGTTGTGAGTTCAATCCAAAACGGTTGCCACATTTCCAAAAAGTACTTTTGGTCCCAAAACGGACACCGTGTGCGAAAGTTGCGTTCAATTCTTCGTACGTCGACAATCCAAGCGTTCCAAATATGCAAGTGCTCATTCTTTTGAAAAATGGCAGAAATCCCTCGTACGTCCCGATGAAGTTGTGAGTTCAATCCAAAACGGTCTCTACATTTCCAAAAAGTACTTATGGTCCCAAAACGGACACCGGTGCAAAAGTTACGCTCAATTATTCGTACGCCAACAATCCAATCGTTCCAAATATGCAAGTGCTCATTCTTTCGAAAAATGATCGAAATCCCTCATACGTCGCGACGAAGTTGTGAGTTCAATCCAAAATGGTCGCTACATTTCCAAAAAGTACTTTTGGTCCCAAAACGGACACCGTGTGCAAAAGTTACGCTCAATTCTTCGTACGTCAACAATCCAAGCGTTCCAAATATGCAAGTGCTCATTCTTTCGAAAAATGGCAGAAATCCCTCGTACGTCCCGACGAAGTTGTGAGTTCAATCCAAAACGGTCGCTACATTTGCAAAAAGTACTTATGGTCCCAAAACGGACACTGGCGTAAAAGTTACGCTCAATTCTTCATACGCAGACAATCCAAGCGTTCCAAATATGCAAGTGCTCATTCTTTCGAAAAATGACCGAAATCCCTCATACGTCACTACGAAGTTGTGAGTTAAATCCAAAACGGTCGCTACATTTCCAAAAAGGACTTACGGGCCCAAAACGGACACCGGGCGCAAAAGTTACGCTAAATACTTTGTACGTCGTCAATCCAAGCGTTCCAAATATGCAAGTGCTCACACTTTCGAAAAATTACTGAAATCCCTCATACGTCACGACGAAGTGGTGAGTTCAATCCGAAATGGTCGCTACATTTCCAAAAAGGACTTACGGGCCCAAAACGGACGCCGGGTGCAAAAGTTACGCTCAATTCTTCATAGGTCGACAATCCAAGCGTTCCAAATATGCAAGTGCTCATTCTTTCGAAAAATGACCAAAATCCCTCATATGTCACGATGAAGTGGTGAGTTCGATCCAAAACGGTCGCTACATCTTCAAAAAGTACTTATGGGCCCAAAACGGACACCGTGTGCAAAAGTTACGCTCAATTTTTCGTACGCTGACAATCCAAGCATTCCAAATATGCAAGTGCTCATTCTTTCAAAAAATGGCCGAAATCCCTTTTTCATCACCACGAAGTTGTGAGTTAAATCCAAAACGGTCGCTACATTTCCAAAAAGGACTTACGGGCCCAAAATGGACACCGGGTGCAAAAG
>NW_019244112.1:0-1565 GCF_002742605.1 Olea europaea var. sylvestris | reverse complement strand
TTCAATCCAAAACGGTCGCTACATTTCAAAAAAGTACTTATGGGCCGAAAACGGACACCGTGTGCAAAACTTACGCTCAATTCGTCGTACGCCGACTCTCCAAGCGTTCCAACTATGCAAGTGCTCAATCTTTCGAAAATTGTCGAAATACCTCGTACGTCACGATGAATTCGTGAGTTCAATCCAAAACGGTCGCTACATTTCCAAAAAGTGCTTATGGGCCGGAAACGGACACCGTGTGCAAAAGGTACGCTCAATTCTTCGAACGCCGACAATCCAAGCATTGCAAATATAAAAGTGCTCATTCCTTCAAAAAATGGCCGAAATCCCTCATACGTCACGACGAAGTTGTGAGTTCAAGCCAAAACGGTCGCTACATTTCGAAAAAGTACTTGTGGGCCGAAAACAGACACCGTGTGCAAAAGGTACGCTCAATTCTTCGAACGCCGACAATCCAAGCATTGCAAATATAAAAGTGCTCATTCCTTCAAAAAATGGCCGAAATCCCTCATACGTCACGACGAAGTTGTGAGTTCAAGCCAAAACGGTCGCTACATTTCGAAAAAGTACTTGTGGGCCGAAAACAGACACCGTGTGCAAAAGGTACGCTCAATTCTTCGAACGCCGACAATCCAAGCATTGCAAATATAAAAGTGCTCATTCCTTCAAAAAATGGCCGAAATCCCTCATACGTCACGACGAAGTTGTGAGTTCAAGCCAAAACGGTCGCTACATTTCTAAAAAGTACTTATGGGCCCGAAACGGACGCCGTTTGCAAAAGTTATGCTCAATTCTTCGAACACCGACAATCCAAGCATTGCAAATATAAAAGTGCTCATTCGTTGGAAAAATGACCGAAATCCCTCATACGTCACGACGAAGTTGTGAGTTCAATCCAAAACGGTCGCTACATTTCGAAAAAGTACTTGTGGGCCGAAAACAGACACCGTGTGCAAAAGTTACGCTCAATTCTTCGTACGCCGACTCTCCAAGCGTTCCAAGTATGCAAGTGCTCAATCTTTCGAAAAATTATCGAAATACCTCGTACGTCACGATGAATTCGTGAGTTCAATCCAAAACGGTCGCTACATTTCTAAAAAGTGCTTATGGGCTGAGAACAGACACCGTGTCCAAAAGTTACGCTCAATTCTGCGTACGCCGACTCTCCAAGCGTTCCAAGTATGCAAGTGCTCAATCTTTCGAAAAATTATCGAAATACCTCGTACGTCACGATGAATTCGTGAGTTCAATCCAAAACGGTCGCTACATTTCTAAAAAGTGCTTATGGGCTGAGAACAGACACCGTGTCCAAAAGTTACGCTCAATTCTGCGTACGCCGACTCTCCAAGCGTTCCAAGTATGCAAGTGCTCAATCTTTCGAAAAATTGTTGAAATACCTCGTACGTCACGATGAATTCATGAGTTCAATCTAAAACGATCGCTACATTTCCAAAAAGTACTTACGGGCCGAAAACGGACACTGTGTGCAAAAGTTACGATCAATTCTTCGTACGCCAACTCTCCAAGCGTTCCAAGTATGTAAGTGCTCAATCTTTCGAAAAATT
>NW_019244111.1:80282-87077 GCF_002742605.1 Olea europaea var. sylvestris | reverse complement strand
CCTTTTGGTCTTCTTCACCACGTAGAAGAACCCAGTCCCCGCCGCCGAAACAAGCCTCACCAACATTGCACCAGCCTTCTTCTTCTCACCCATTTCTTACTTTTGAAGACAAACTAAAAAGAAAATTGAAAAATGAAATTCAGCTTTCCACATTCAAACAGCTGAATTCATATAAGCTTTTCAAGTATCACATATACAGTATAATTTTTCACTCTGAAACCCCCACCAACACAAAACAAAACTAAATAAATGAAAAAAAGAAAGAAAAAAAATTAATTTATAATTAATCGAAGAAAAAAAAGATTAGGCTTTCAAAATTGGCATTTCAAAAAGAATAATTCACTCTAAAAAAATCCACTTCCCCCAAATTGACAATTTTCTATCATTTGGGAACACTGCTAAGTTAAAATTGAGAAGCTATAAAAGAAATCATTGTAACAAGAAATTCTCCCTGAGGAACAATAACAACCATATGTACACACGCTTACACAATATCACACAAAAAAAAATGTAGGTGCGTGCACGAAGAGACGAAAAGACTGTTACCTGCGGGCCTGCGGCAATGGTGCAATAAAATCCACCGGAGAAATAGCGTGTGTTAGGGTTTTCCAGTCCACTGTGTCCACGGCATTATCAAGAAAACCCGGTTTAAGTGCTTTGACCCGGGTGCAAACGTAATGCATTCGCTTGCCTATTTTCGGTACAAAAAACGTCCTTGGACAGGTCCAAAAACAGGACCAAAAACACGCCACATGGCCCCCGTGTCTTTGGCCCCGTTCAAGGAGCATCTCTCTTTTCGGTAACTTTGTTAACAAAAATTAGAGTCCATTTAATTGTAAAAATGGAATTGAATTGGGTGGAAAACGAATTTCAGTGAATTGGATTGTCTAGAGTTATTTTTTTGGGAATTGTAAATTATTGTGTTTGATTGGTATAATTTTTCACGTGAAAAATGTTGAAATAAAAGTGTTTTTTGATGTTTGTTTGACTTTGTTTTACATAAAAAGTGTCAATTAAAATGATAAAATTTATTGGTTTAGGGATGACATTGGTTTCCATGGCCAAAAAGCACAAAAATAAATAAATAAATAATTCAAGAAAATCATCTATTTTTTAGTGTTTGTTTGGTTTTATTTTACATGAAAATTATCAATGAAAGAGAAATATTTTTTTTACAATAATTCTTAGAATTAGTTTCCATTGCTTAAAAAAAATGAAAAAAAATTGCTACAATAGCCGAGAATTCCAATTCTCATCATATATGGTGAGAATTGAAATTCCACCAAATCAAGGAATAGCACAATTTCCAATAAAAGCTAGAAACCAATTCCATAAAAAATCCTGTGAATCAAACACTACATTTTGGATGGAAAATTTAATTTTCCACCCATTTCTATGGAATTTGGTGAATCAAACACTACCGTATAGTTTTGTACTATTATTGATGCAAGAGTTCAAGCTTTAGACTTGTCTCAAATCGAGATTTAAGCCCTTGTTTGACGACCATTAATTAAGACCTTTTTTGTAATATGATATTTTTAATCATACAATTACGCAATAAAATATTTTGCATTTAAATTTAAAATTTTTTTCTAACTTTTTAACTGTACATTTTCTTCAAAATCACTATTGAAAAATATTTTTTTAGAAATATAATGGTTGTCAACCAGGGGTTAAAGTATTCTTGTAAATTTTATAGAGTCGAATAGAATTCTACAAATTTTCTAGATTTTAATAGAATTCTATTGAATAATGTTATTTATAAGTACTATACTTATTTTAAGCATTCTATGTGACGCTCTACATGACTTAAAAAATTAACATTCTACATAACAATATTCATTTTTAATTTAAAAAATCATTTGTGTTTTTTCAAAGCCATGTGGAGCATCGCATAAAGTGCCCATTATAGATCATGTCTATTAATAACATTTTTTGTTGGATTTTTGGACTTGAAATCACTGAAATATGAGGAATCTCAAATTTCTGAACATCTTAATATTTATATTTATGAATTTGATAAGCCTCCCATACGGGTCACCTATCAACGACGTCGCAAGAAGAGCATGGAAGGAAGTTGAAAGGAATATTAGTTGTTAGATCTGTTGAGTCATGTGGTTACGAGTCTATAAATAGTGGAGACAAAGGCTGAAATAGGCATTCAGAAAAGTAGAAATCTGAGTCAATTGGAGAGGAGGCAACTCTCAAAACTTGCCTTGTTAATCTCTCATTTCTTTTAGTCATCGAGTCTGTAGTTTTCAAATCAATAAAATTCCTATTAATTCCAATTCCTGCGCGATTCATCTTAGCAACTAATCAAATAATAATTCATCTGGGCAATTCAATTTGGTAGGTTCTATCAATTGATAAGCCTCCCATACGGGTCACCTATCAACGACGTCACAAGAACAGCATGGAAGGAAGTTAGAAGGAATATTAGTTGTTGGATCTGTTGAGTCATGTGGTTACGAGTCTATAAATAGTGGAGGCAAAGGCTGAAATAGGCATTCAGAAAGGTAGAAATCTAAGTCAATTGGAAAGGAGGCAACTCTCGAAACTTGCCTTGTTAATCTCTCATTTCTTTTAGTCATTGAGTCTGTAGTTTTCAGTTCAATAAAATTCCTATTAATTCCAATTCCTGTGTGATTCATCTTAGCAACTAATCGAATAAGAATTCATCTGGGCAATTCAATTTTGGCAGATTCTATCAATTTGATATCAGAGCACTTGAGATTCTGGGAAACGAATGCCGGTTACAAGGATGGACCATCGAATTGAAGCATTAGAGGGTGTGGTAGCACAAATTCAACCCTTAGGTAATTCCATGGTAGAACTGAAAGGAGATTTGGAGCACTTGAACGCACGGCTGGTGATGGAGCTGGGCAAATTGAATTATAAGATCAAAGTAAGTCTGGCAATGGGCCGGAAGGAATTAAACGAGGCCCTTCAGATATTAGCGAAGATGATTAATGGGATACCACAGGAATCCACCGGCGTGACCGAAGCAGGTACAAAATGAAGTCTACTGCCTCTATCACCGAACTTACCGGATCAGAGCCCAGAGCCACTGAGAATATAGTCGTTTCTGCTGCTGAAGGTAACTTTCGAAAATTGGAGCTACCACTATTTAATGGGGTCGATCCGGACTCATGGATATTCCGAGCTGAGAGGTATTTTAGCATGAACAAGTTGACGGATGCCGAGAAAGTGATGGCAACTGGGGTGTGTATGGAAGAAAGTGCCCTATCCTGGTTTCAATGGGAAGATGGAAGACGGCCTATACACAGCTGGGTGGAGCTGAAACGGAGGATATTAGAGAGTTTTCGTGATACCCAGTATGGAACCTGCACCAGCGGTTCCTTGTGATCAGACAGACAAGAACGGTTGTAGAGTATAGGGAAAAGTTTGAAGTGATGTCTGCTCCCCTGATGAATGTAAGTGAGAACACACTAGAAGGAGTCTTCATTAATGGGCTGGAAGAAGAAATGCAGGCAGAGGTGTTAATGGCGAGACCAGCAGGACTTTTACAAATCGTGGATATGGCACAAAGAGTAGAAGACAGGAACAATAGGATCAACAAGGCGAAAGAGTGGGAACGCCCACGAATCCGAGGTGTAACCGCTCCGGTTCCAACTAGAGCTAAAAATCGAACAATTTCTTGGGGCTTTAGTAAGGAAACCACTGTACAGGACAAATGCGGAGGAATGGGTTTGGCAAGCTCTACTGCAAAGTTCAAAAGGCTAACCTAGGCAGAGATTCAAGCAAAAAAGGACAAGGGCTTATGTTTTCGATGCGATGAAAATTTCATGTTGGGCATAAGTGCCGCAACAGGGAACTATAAGTGCTGTTGGTAGACGAAGAGGAGCAAAACGGGGCAAGAGGGGAGCGTTCCAAAGAGGTGACTGATTGTAACGAGCTGGAGAGTGTAGAGTTATAAATGAACTCCGTTGTTGGGATAACCTCTCCTAAGACTATGAAGGTGAGAGGAACGGTGGAAGGGCAGGACGTGGTAGTACAAATTGATTCCGGTGCTATGCACAACTTTATGTCATGGGAATTAATTAGGAAACTCAATCTGTCAATAACGGAGACCAGTGGATATAGGGTACAAGTGGGAACTGGTATGGCAGTTAAAGGAAAAGGAAAACGCAGGGGAGTGGCATTATACATGCAGTCCATATTAGTGGTGGAGGATTATTTACCAATAGACCGGGGGAGCTCGGACATAATACTTGGAATGCAATGGCTTAGCACCTTTGGCACGCTTCAAGTTAACTGGAAGTCATTGGAGATGAGAATTCCTCTGGGAAATAGCACTGTCACTCTGAAGGGGAAAGAAGGGTCAAGCAAATCATTGGTCTCACTAAAATCAATAATTAAAACGTTACATAAAGAGAGAGAAGGGATCATAATAGAGCTGTGCTCGGTGCAAGTGGATGAGCAACGAGTTGAATTGGACATTCCACTGTCGGTGCAGGAGTTGATAGTGAAGTATAAGGCGGTATTTGAATCACCAGTAGGGTTACCTCCTCTGAGAGGTCATGAGCATGCAATCACTCTGAAGGAAGGCAGTGAACCAATCAGTGCAAGACCCTATCGATACCCCCTTGCACAAAAGGCTGAGATTGAGAAACTAGTAACTGAAATGCTGAAGGCGGGAATAATTCAAGCAAGTAGTGGTCCTTTTTCTAGTCCGGTACTGTTAGTGAAGAAAAGGGATGGGGGATGGAGATTTTGTGTGGATTATAGGGCCTTGAATCGAGCTACCATACCTAATCGCTTTCCAATTCCAGTTATTAACGAGTTGGTAGATGAACTACATGGCGCCACCACCTTTTCCAAATTGGACCTGAAATCAGGGTATCATCAAATATATCTTAAGGCTGGAGATGAATGCAAATCTGCCTTTCGAACTCACGAGGGGCATTACGAATTTTTAGTAATGCCGTTTGGGCTCATTAATACCCCAGCAACATTCTAATCTTTGATGAATAAAGTATTCAAGGGGTTGCTAAGGAGATGTGTATTAGTTTTCTTCGATGACATCCTAGTCTACAGTCGGACATTGGAGGAACATTGTGAACATTTAAGGACGGTATTTGATGTCTTATAGGAGCAGCAATTGTATGCAAATCAGAAGAAATGTGAGTTTGGCTGCACCACCTTGGAATACTTGGGGCATTTACTCAGCTCGCAAGGAGTGTCAGCTGACCCAAAGAAAATCCAGGTCATGCAATCATGGCCGTTACCCAAGGACCTGAAAGAATTAAAGGGGTTCTTAGGGTTAACAGAATATTACCGAAGATTTGTGGAAGGATATGGAAACATAGCTGAACCACTCACCAGACAACTGAAGAAATATAGCTTCCACTGGGATCAAGAAGCTAATACAGCCTTTCAGAAGTTGAAGAATGCCATGACAGAAGTTCTGATTTTGGTACTGTCCAATTTTCTCCTTCCTTTTGTAGTGGAAAATGATGCTTCAGGAGTGGGCTTAGGGACTGTATTATCACAACAACAGAGGCCTATAGCTTTTAGCCAGGTCTTGTCATCTCGGGCGAGGCTTAAATCCATTTATGAGAGAGAACTCATGGCTATAGTGCTAGCAATCCAAAAGTGGAGACATTACCTACTGGGGAGGCACTTCATAGTGCGAACTGATCAGAAGAGTCTGAAATTTCTACTGGAATAGAGATTGGTTTGTGTTGAGCATCAGACATGGGTCACGAAGTTGTTGGGCTATGACTTTGAGATACAATACTAACCGGGTCTTGAGAACAAGGCGGCAAATACCCTGTGTCGACTTCTGGAATCAACAGAACTTTCAGTTATGACTGTACCAAAGGTGCTGGACTTGGAGGACTTACAGGCTCAGATATGGGCTGATGAAAGGTTGGATGGGGTTTGAGACGTACTACTTAAAGATCCCTTGTCTATTGAAGGTTGGTCCTTAGCTGATGGGTGCTTCCTGTACAAGCAAAGGTTGGTTTTACCTTGAGGATCAGAGTTAATACCCAAGTTACTTCATGAATTCCATAGCAGCGCCCTAGGCGGCCACTCAGGGGTA
Source organism: Olea europaea var. sylvestris (assembly GCF_002742605.1). Taxonomy (NCBI): domain Eukaryota; kingdom Viridiplantae; phylum Streptophyta; class Magnoliopsida; order Lamiales; family Oleaceae; genus Olea; species Olea europaea. Next base: position 81,010 of record NW_019244111.1, on the reverse strand, counting down.
CTAAAGACTTATAAAAGGTTATCCAAGGAGCTATTTTGGACAGGGATGAAAAAAGATATTCAAAAATTTGTAGAGGCCTGCTCGATTTTACAGTAAAACAAATATTTAGCCCTGTCACCAGCTGGGCTTTTACAACCCTTACCTATACTAGAGGCAATATGGGAGGACATAACTATGGATTTTATAGAAGGATTGCCGAAGTCTCGAGGTTGGGATACAGTGTTGGTTGTGGTGGATAGGATGAGTAAATATGCTCATTTTTTGACATTAAAGCATCTTTTTACTGTTAAGACGGTAGCCGAACTATTTATTCAAGGAGTGGTTAGACTTCATGGATTTTCGTGCTCAATAGTGATGGACAGGGATAAGTTTTTTCTCAGTTTATTTTGGTCCGAACTTTTCCGTCTCCAGGGTACTAAACTGAATCGAAGCACAGCCTATTACCCCCAAACTGATGGGCAAACGGAGGTGGTAAACCGTTGTTTGGAGACCTACCTAAGATGCTTCGCTAACAGCCATCCCCGTTCATGGTTTCCTTGGGTAGAGTTCTGGTATAACTCCTCGTTTCACACATCCACTAAAACTACTCTGTTTAAGGCTGTTTATGGGAGGGATCCTCCTCCTGTCATACGTTATGGATTACCACACACACACCTTTGGCTGATCTTGACCAGCAATTACAGCAACGTGATGAGATGATTGGCCTCTTGAAGTCCCACCCAGAAAGG
>NW_019244111.1:73280-77696 GCF_002742605.1 Olea europaea var. sylvestris | reverse complement strand
TCGAAAGTCAAGCACCCTTGTTTGGGCTCTATTTTAATGAGAATTTGAGGAAAAATCCATCTCTTACTCAATAACATTTTGTCCTTTGATCCAATACGTTCTGTGTTAGAATATTCGAACCAACATAACAGCAAAGGGGAGCTAATTAACTGAATCTGTTGTACATGGTGGAACAAATATGGTTATGTCACATGGCAGAAGTTAGTGGAATTAGAATATTCCTTTTGTATGTAAATGCTTGTATAGATCCCCTGTGTATAAAAAGGCAGATAAAATGTAAAGATCCGCATCAAAAAATTCTCAATAAAATTCGTTCAATTTCTGACTTTGTATTAGAGCCAAAATGGCTAGCACCGGTTCCAGTGTTCAAGCTCTTTCAACCGAGTTGAATCCTTCATCATCCACAGAAGTTGCTGTGGGTCAGTCTTCACCCTTTGGGATGAATCTCACTCAAACTCCATCAGTAAAGCTTGACAAAAACAACTTTCTCTTATGGCAGAACATGGTTATGCCTATAATCAAAGGCCACAATCTTGAAGGCTACTTGCTGGGAACAAAATAATGTTCCCCTGAGTTCTTTAGTACCCAGACTACTACTGAAGCAGGAGAAGCCATAAAAGTGACCCAGAATCCAGATTACAGTAGATGGATGTCAACTGATCAATTACTCGTGGGATGGTTGTATTCATCCATGACCCCTAAAATTGCTATGAGGGTCATGGGATGCACTAACTCAAGCAGTTTGTGGAATGCAGTCAAAGAAAGCTATGGAATATTGAACAAATCAAGAGTGACATTCCTTACTAGGGAGTTGCAGAGAACCAGAAAGAGTTCTATGACTATGGATCAGTACCTTACCGTCATTAAGCAACTGGCTGATAACCTGCAAATAGCAGGAAAAAAGGTGGATCATAGTGATCTTGTAACCCAAGTTCTTGTAGGACTTGGTGAAGAATACACACCCATTGTGGTGCAAATTAATAGCAGGGATGATATTTCGTGGTATGAGCTGTCATCAGTTCTTATGACCTTCGAAAGCAGGCTTGAACATCTTAATCAAGTCAAGAATGGCTTAGCATCTTTGAATGTCAGTCATTCAAGTGTATAGTTGGCTCAAAGATCCGGGTCAGGTGGTGGTAGAACCTTCAGAACTGGAAGTGGTGGAAGGTACACAAACTTCAGAGGAAGAACAAGAGGCAGAGGAAGAGTAGGCAGGACAAGTGAAAATCGAGAACCATGTTAAATCTGTGGACTGAATAACCACTCAGCTAGTTGGTGTTTTAAAAGGTATGATGACAGATACATGGGGAGTAGAGCTGGCAGTCAAAACCATCAAGGAAGTACCTCAACTCCTTCTGCATATGCTGTTGCACCAAGAATCATTGAAGATCCAGCTTAGTTTGTTGATTCTGGTGCCAACAACCATGTTACAGCAGATAAAGGTAACATGGACATAGCTAAGAAATATAATGGTAAGGAGAAATTGCTACTTGGTAATGGAAACTCATTAGAAATTGTACATATTGGGAAATGAAGTATTTCTGCAATAGATAACACTCTTACACTGAATAAACTGCTACATGTGCCTGAAATAAAAAAGAACTTAATCTGTGTATCTCAGTTTACATATGATAACAATGTGTTCATTGAGTTTTTTCCTGACCATTGTGTTGTGAAGGATCTGAAAACCAGGAAGACCCTGCTGCAAGGGATGCTCAAGGATGGTTTATATCAGCTGAAGGTACCAAACCAAAAGTCAAACCACCAGAATAATTCCAGCTGCTTCACAGTGAACTCCAGTTATGATAAGTCAACCAAAGGAGTCGAGTTAGAGTCTGAAGTTGATATATGGCATAGAAGGCTAGGCCATCCATCAAAACATGTGTTGAGTCAAGTCCTGAAGTCATGTAATAAATCCACCAAAGTTAATGAAATTCCAGCTTTCTGTGAACCATGTCAACTTGGCAAATCCCATGCATTACCATTTCACATGTCCTCATCACATTCATTAAATCCTTTAGACCTAATCTATACAGACATATAGGGACCAGCTCCCAAGAATTCTACCTCAGGGTTTAGGTATTATATCATTTTTGTGGATGATCATAGCAGGTTTACTTGGATCTATCCCATGAAACACAAATCTGGGGCATTAAGCATCTTTACACAATTCAAAAATTTGGTTGAAAATAAACTTGAGAGGAAGATTAAAACCTTACAATCTGACTGGGGAGGTGAGTTCAGAAACTTTTATAAAAGTACCTTGGAATTTGGAATTGAACTTAGACATCCTTGCCCTTATACTTTTGTGCAAAATAGTAGGGCAGAGAGGAAACATAGGCACATCACTGAGACTGGCCTAGCACTCTTGGCTCAGGCTCAAATGCCCTTACATTACTGATGGGAGTCCTTCAAAACAGCAACATACTTGATCAACAGGCTACCCACACCTATATTACAGTACAAATCTCCCTTTCAAGTGCTGTATGGAAGAAACTTCGATTACAAAACACTCAAAATTTTTGGATGTGCTTGTTACCCTTGCCTTAGACCGTACCAAAAACATAAACTTGATTTACATTCACAAAAATGCACCTCTCTTGGCTATGGTGATTCACACAAAGGATTTAAGTGCCTAAGCTCTAGTGGTAGAATTTATATATCCAGACATGCCTTATTCAATGAACTTGGTTTTCCTTTCAAGTCAGGATTCTTAAAAAAACTGACTCAACCACAAACCTCAGAATATGTCATAAGTCTACTTCCATTTAACATTGAGTCCAGTCATAAAACAATACCTCAAGGTGCAGCTAATATAATGTGGTGTGTATCAACTGCAGCAGGCTCCTCTGGTAGAGAACTAGATCCTGGAGTAGGAGTTGAGCTAGGTGAAGAAAACAACAGTACTGAAATAAATCAGAATGAATCAGGTGACCAGGTGGTTGATGATGTTCAACAGAATGAATGTGGAACTGAATTCACTGAAAATGAAGCTGATGTTTATGATCAAATTGCAAAACAAACTACTGGACATCATATGGTCACTAGAAGCAAGGCAGGAATTTTCAAACAAAAGATTTACACAAGCCAAAGAATGGGCAAATCAGCAGAATCTGAACCAGTAACTGTTAGTGATGCAATGTTGAATGACAGTTGGAGAAATGCAATGCATGAAGAATATAATACCCTGATAAAAAATAAAACTTGGACATTAGTACCTCATGAAGTTGGAATGAAGGTAATTGGAAGCAAATGGGTGTTCAAGTTGAGGCGTGATTCAGAGGGCAAAGTACAAAGGCATAAAGCAAGGCTGGTTGCCAAAGGGTTCCTACAAACACATGGAGTAGATTTTGGTGAGACCTTTAGCCCTATTGTCAAAGCATCAACATTGAAGATCATCCTAACAATTGCTGTATCAAAGGATTGGAAAATTAGGCAGGTAGATGTGAATAATGCCTTTCTGAATGGTAAGCTAAATGAGGTGGTGTACATGCATCAACCAAAAGGATTTGTAGATGGAAGAAATCCCAGCTTTGTGTGCAAATTGGAGAAGGCATTATATGGATTAAGGCAGGCACCAAGGGCATGGCATGAAAGGTTGAAAAATACCCTGTTGAAATGGAACTTTAAACAGTCCAAGGCAGACAACTCACTATTCTTCTTGGTAAATGGTAAGGATATAGTGTTTGCACTTGTTTACGTGGATGATATAGTGATAACATGAAGCAACAATCAGCAATTACAGCAGTTTATTGATAATCTGAACACAAACTTTGCTCTCAAGGATATGGGAAACCTCAGCCAATTCTTGGGTATAGAAGTGTTTAGAGACAAAGCAGGACTATATTTGACTCAAACAAAATATGCCACTGACCTACTCAAAAAATTTGGGTATGAAAATCTAAAACCAAGCTTGACACCCATGGCAGCTGGGAAGTTAATATTCAAGACTGAGGGACAGGCTTTGGAAAATCCAACCTTGTATAGAAGTGCTATCGGTGGCCTCTAGTATTTGGCTTATACAAGACCTGATATCACTTATTCCGTGAATAAAATGAGCCAATTTCTCCAAACGCCAACTGATGCTTACTGGAAGGTACTTAAAAGAGTGTTTAGATACCTGAAAGGAACACTAAAACATGGCCTTTCCATTCAAAAGAGTGAAAACCTAGACATAACAGCGTTTGCAGGTTCTGATTGGGCATCATGCCCAGATGATAGAAGATCCACTGCAGGTTATTGTGTATATCTTGGAGATAGCTTGTTGTCCTGGTGTTTGAAGAAGCTACATGTGGTTGCAAGGTCAAGCAAGGAGGCAGAGTACAGAGCATTGGCTCATAGTGCGTCAAAGATTAGGTGGATTCAATCCTTGATGAATGAGTTAAGAATACCACAGAGGATTACCCCAATAATCTG
>NW_019244111.1:61227-67105 GCF_002742605.1 Olea europaea var. sylvestris | reverse complement strand
CCTACAAACCAAAAACCCACCAATCAAAAATCCAAATAAACATATAAAACAAACACAAACGACATCACATATTCAAATTCAAGGAAAAAAAAACATTTTTCCCTTTATTTTACCTCACGAAATAAAGCATCAGTGTATTCAAGGAAACTCCTCTGCATCTGATTCAACTCCATGATTTGTCTTATGGGCTTGCTCGAAAACACAAAATTATGAAGGAAGTAGTTGGAATTGGCAGATCTTGTAAAATAATTTGCGACAGCAAAGGCTATGAATGGTTGAAACAGGGGATTTGGTGAATTAATTGTGTTTGCAGAGTGGAGAGAGAGAGAGAGATCCAAAAATTTGCCTAGTGTAGTACAAAATTAGAGTCTACTCTTCTCCCTTTGCGTTACTTTTCCTTATCTGGATTTGTGCAATGTGATTTGTTTTGTCATACAATTTACAGACTTGAAAAGATTTTGATATTCTGTGGCATCCTTTTAAGAGCCTCTCCATTAGGCCCCCTCCCCCTCGCCCGGCCTAGTTATATTGTACCTCTGCAATCTCTCTCTCCACCCCTACTTTTTTCTTATTATTAAAATCTCATTGTACATCTCTCGTTCCATTATTCTTGTATTTAATTAATTTTTAAAAATATAGTGGCTGGGACAAAATGTGTACCTTCAAGCTAATGAATCCTAGCCCCCTCCAACTACTTTCAAGTACATACAAGTTAAGATTAGAGGTGTCGATTGGACTGCACCGAGACACCATTAGTATAACATGGGCCAATTTCGTATTTTGACATGTCCAAGAAGTTTTGGATTCGCGACAAGTTGTTTCGCTCTTAGATGGTATTTCAATTCTCTAATTTTACAAAAGGTACGACTTTACACCTAGGCCCAGCATATTTGTAGGTCGAGTCAGCCCATGATAGGGACAAGCCTTTTAATTACCATGCCCAATATACTTTTAACGCGTCTAATCAATCTTGTGGCTGTCTTTTATTTTATAGCTTACACTGTCTGAAATCTCAATCTTCAAGTAAGTAGTTACATATTTATTTTATCCAATGTACCTCGAAGGTGGACTCTTTATTACCTTATTGAAAAGACATGACACTAAACATTGAATAGTAAATTGACAAGTGGCCCAAAATTTAACTATAGCCAATAGACCAAAATGTTAAAAGTGACTAGAGCGGGTTTACTATTGATCGCTCCATTCTAGACAAAATTGACACCATCTATCATACAACTCTTAACATAAAATCTTCTTATCGATTAACCACTCCTAGATCACATATATTACACTACATCATTACTTATTGAACATGATAAAATAAAATCATAGCACAAACCATTAGAATCAACTTATCAATAAATCACAATATTCAAATTGATTAACAAAGCATGGTGTGCACATTCAAGATGCCACTCAACTTTATTTGCAAATGCCTTTCCTTTTCTGGGAATATTAGTTAGATATTTTTTTTTATTCAATCATCTTTTCGTCTTTCTTTCCTCTCGAAAATTGAGTACAATCATGGTCTTGACAAATTTGCTTTAGGGCAAAAGAAAAATTTCCAAAAAGATAGTCGGTTTGTTTAATTTATCTTCAAATAATTAACTAATAGTTTTTGTAGCTATCAAAGGACTGCAAATCCTTTAGTTGGGCAGCATAATGAAAAGAAAATAATTAAATATTTCCTACTAACTTATAGCACATTGGATTGTGTTTGAAAGTAATTAACTATTTTTCATAAAGTGGTGATGATACGTATAATTTGTACAAATCTTTTTATTTTTCAAGTCAATACAATCTAGTCATTTGCAGAATTATTTATTCAATCGCAGGCATTCCTAGAACACCACTAACAGAAGGACAAATAATCAATTTTGAAAGAATTTATTGTCAGCGTCTATCGAATATGAATTTATATAATTTAGAAGAGAAGAATTTGCATCAATATCACGTTTCATCAAGCCTATTGCTTATAGTAGCAATAAAAATTTGTATCCATTTTTTATGATATTATGCATGGATTAGATAAATACCATGGTGAATTTTTCAGAAAAAATTGTGTATCATAATTTCTTTTTTAATTAATAAAACTTACTTATTTAAAAGTAAGTTTTAACTAATTTTTAAAGAGTAACTTTTAAACACGATAGAATCTATAATATATTAAATATCGCATCAAGTGAAAATCAATTTTTTGACGATTCTAGCCCTACTCTAATTCAATTATTCCAATAACACTTTACTTTTCATTTTTCAATATATATTTAATTTATTTAACATTTGGTTACTATCAATGTACATGTACATTTGAATGTACATATTCATTTCATTTGTGTGCTTTCATTAATGTATGAATTCCCTATTATTAATACTCAATTAATTAACATTCACATTCATTTAATTCATATTCATATTCATTTATGTGTTTCAGTATTATTGATTCTAATTATAAGTTAATTAATTATAAGTTAATTAAAATTTCACATATAAAATTTATAATAAATTTAAATATCACTTTAAATGAGAATCATTTTTAAACTATTCTAGCCATACTATAAATTCAATTATTTCAATAACACCTTACTCTTTGTTTGTTGAAATCAATAAATGAATATGAATATTAATTAAATTAATGTGAATGTTAATTAAATGAGAATTTAATAATAGAAAATTCATACATCAATGAAACCACAAAAGTGAAATGAATCTGTACATTCAAATTAACGTGTACATTGATAGTAACCAAATAATTAAATAAATTAAATACATATTAAAAAAATGAAAACTAAAGTGTTATTTAAATAATTGAATTATAGTAGAGTTAGAATTGTCAAAAAATTGACTTTCACTTGATGTGATATTTAATATATTATAGATATAGATGAATTTCATATTATTAATTCTCAATTAATTAACATTCACATTCAGTTAATTAATAATTATATTCATTTATGCATTTTAGCGTCATTAATTCTAAATAATAAGTTAATTAGAATGTCACATTCAATAATGCATTTCATTATTTACGTCCATATATGTTAATTAACATTCAATTTTACTTAATCAAAAATTAAATAAATGATTTAACATTTATTTTCACGTATATATTCTTTTGTATTTAATTCGAAATTAATTAGCATTCATATATATATTCAAATATTTTTTTTACATCATTTATAAAATATTTTATAATAACGGGCAACGCACGATATTGTTTTCAAAGTCAGAAGATTCCCAATGTTTCAAACTTTTCTAATATGAAGTTGGTGTGGCCGCTGTTGGAATATGTGCAATGGGATATGTATCGAATCAACTGGCTTTAATTTTTTGGGATTTTTATTTTATTTTTCTAAAAAATGGTTCTTTTTCTATTGCTAAAGGTTGAACCTCAACCTTAAGGGCCTCACCGCTCCGTCTCTAGAATTTTGTGAGGGAGGTGAATTGCGGAATGTGCCCCAACAAGCCAAGAAACAAAAACTGTCTGTACACTATACCTAAAAAGAATCTAATTCCATGTTTCAAGAATCGAACCCCCACACTGTGACATTTCTTTTTCTATTGTTGCTCTTACTCCATGTATCAAAAAATGTGGTCAACTGCTACAATATTATGCGTTTACTAAAATAAGATTCTTTATTGGTGAAGTTGAAGAAGTCGATTTTATATCTTTTATTTTTATTTTTTTTAAGTTTGGGATATTTAAATTTGACACTGATCGATTAACTCAAGAGATTAAGTTAAATTGAATCCTATCTTCTTTCCATTTTTCCAATACTGTTTGATATGCAGACTAAAAATTCTAAATTAGTCCTGAGATATATATTTATTGCCATTTTTTTTTCTCAATCTGCAAAAGTAGTTGCAAAATGCTAAAATGGAAGAAAGTGAAAAATCGTACACTTAAAGCACAAGGGCAGTTTTGGATTATGAAGTATTGTCAAATTAAAGTAGACCTTTCAAAGAGAAAATTTCAAAAGATATATTTATTAATTTCTCTTCCTACCTCAATATTCCTATAACGTTTCCTCTTATGGCTCGGGAGGAGGGCATATTTAGTTTGAGTGAATTAGGCATTGCATGAAAATACGTGAGAGTTATATTTCTTTATGTTTATTTGTGCTTATGATTAGTTTATGAAAGGATATCCTTCGAGTGGTTGGTTTGATCCTGAAATTACGTACTCCTTAATTGCTTTTAAATAAATTTTGTGAATGAATCAATTGCAATATGCCTAAATCCAATCCCTCATAACTCAAAAACTTACCTAAATTGCATATATATACTTTTCACTGCGAAACTGCTATTCTTATACATGTACTGCATGTCGACCTAGGTTAAATCTAATAACAAGCATAACTCCGCAAGTAGTTTCCACGAGTAATTGACTAAACCAATCGAAGCATGGAGGATCATAAAATCTCACAATTAGGTCATTCCAACAAAGTGTAGATCAAAGAATAATATCAAGAAATGCAGTTGTTATTTAGTTGTCATATTAGAATAATTATTCAGTTGTTGCCATGTGAATGTAATGCTGGCTAAACCTTTTCTTAAGCTACTTGCAAGTATAAGATAATCAAATTAATGTTAATTAACTGCCATTGGTCAGTACGGATCTTGCTGTTTCTTAAAGGGAAAAACAATCACATTTTATATGTTCATGTCTCCATAGCAAGAAACAAGAAGAATCGAGTCCATTGACTACCCATTTTGGAAGGCCTTTACTTCATGTAGAAGAGCTTTTTACAAAAGTTACTTTATATCAACTTTCTTTAAATGTTTTTCTAACAAGACAAAACATTTTAAAAAATTATCTAAACGTATAAAAAATTTCTTAATTTCAGTAGTAACTTTTGACTTTTTAAAAGTCCAATCAAATGAACTGTAATTAGTCTATGTTACCTCTACACATTGCACATAATTTCTTTAAAAAAAAAAAGAGTCTTATTTTCTAAAATAAATGATTAAATTTGGCCTTTGTTTGATAGGGATCAAAATCAGATTTTTAGCAGATTTTGATAAAGGTTGATGAAATATGAGATTGAAAAATTGTAAAATATATGGTTAAAATCAATTGTTAAATTTGACTTAAATTAAATTTCAATTTTAATTTTTACCAAATATTTTCTACAAACTTGAAAGTAAATTTGACTAAGGCAACACGCTCAATGGCCGCAAGAATAAATTCGAGGACTCGATCACATATTGCTGTCAATTATTGATATGACAAGAGGGAATCTCCTTGTGATCCACTAACATTATGTTTCTACAATTTCATCAAATCAGAATCGCAATTATTGCTGTGATGTCGAGATCCAAAAGAGCCCACTAATCTGTTCCTACTAGAATACAAATTTGAAAAATATAAAGTAAAAAAGCCAACACAAAGTAACTTTTTTTCCAGGTTTTAATTATAACTAGTCGTTTACCCGTGCAATGCATGAATCCTGTTATTTTTAAGGTAATGTTAATGCCTCAAATGTCAAGGATTGATGGTAGATAATATACATTGAATGAGGTCGGCAAAATTAATTTAATTTGACGAGATAAAGTTTCGTATGGTTTCACCCTTATAAATATAGCCATGAAGCATCGCATGAGTATGAAGAAATCAAGAAAACTTCAAACAAGTTCCAGTTAGAATTTATCTTCGCAATTGGTTATGTAAAAAATATAAAACAAAGGGTAAAGAGACTTTGAGAGAAGTTACAGAGAATAATTCTTCAAGGGGGAAATCATCCTCTGTTGCATCTATTTGGGGAAATACATGGAAGTGACCTTTTCAAAAGGGTTAGTTTTTCAAAATGGCCCTTAGGCAAATTTCATACCAAAAATGCTCTCTATTTGAATATTACATAACAAGGTACCATAATAT
>NW_019244111.1:24246-53721 GCF_002742605.1 Olea europaea var. sylvestris | reverse complement strand
TCCGAGGCTCCAACAGATCTTAAGTTGTGTGCATTTTCTGCTTAAGTCCGAGGCCCATACAGTTATTTAGTTCGTGCGCTTATCAACTTCCAGTTCGTTTGTTTAAACGAGGCAAAACTTGGATAAAGAACAATCACGAATGAAGAAAAACATTATATTAATATTTAAAAAAGGATTACAACGGAGAGCCTCTGGCCATTACACAAAGTACTGAAAAGGAAAACCTAATCTAAACCTGGGCATCAGTGGTTGCTTCCCCTGCCTCAGCATCTGGGGCTTCGGCATCAGCTGCCTCGTCACCCTGCACCTCCTCAGCTGGGGTCTGAGGAACCTCATCCACAAATTCGGACCTAAGTTGTGCCAGGTCCAAGTTTGGATAAAGCTCCTCTGCCCTCTCCAGCACTTCGGCATAGGCGAAGTTCCTCCAGTACGCGCTGAAGCTTTTATACTCCTCTGTAGTGTGGAAATTGGCGATGTATGCCCTCACCGCCTCTTCCGCTGCATTCCGGGCCTCTTCTCTGGCAACCGAGGCGTCGTTCATGTACCACTTCGCCTGGCCTTCGAGAAACTGATTTGCATCACGAGCACCGGCCAAGGCGAGATTCGCCTGCTCCAGAGCCTCGGCAGTTACCTTTTGGTGCTCATTGGAGACCTCCACCTTCTTCGTCAGAGAGGCCACCTCGCACTGAGACTCATATACTTCCCTCTTTAGGGCCTCAATTTGGGTCAGGGCGGACTCAAGCTTCGCCGCTTCTTCAGCCCTCTGTGCTTTGATTTCTTCGGCCTCGGCCTTAGCAGCTTTGACCTCCTCAACGAGTGAAGCAGTTTTCCCCTCCGAGGCGTGAGTCCTTGTTTGGAATTCACTTAATGCCTCCCTGCATTCTAGCGCGAGGCCAAAGGTCCGAGCGCTTTGGCTCACCAGTGCCCTCGTGAGGTCGGTGGCATCACAAGACGAGGCATGAAGCTGCCACCTCTCCGTCCAGAACTTGTAAAAGCTCTCGGTGGCACCTCGGATTTCCTCAGGGAGAGCCTCCACCAGAGCTGGGGCCAGCTCATCCTCCCTCCCAGCTAGGAAGTTTGGAGACTTCCCCTTCTCCCGAACTGGCTTCTCCTTCGCAGCCTCCTCTTCGGCTGCCTCAGCAGCTCGCCTGGCAGCCTCTTCCCTGGCCTCTTCAGCCTCCACCTCCCTTACCATCTCCATTTTGATGGCCTTAGAGGCTGCAACGAGAAGCTTCGGCTCTCCAGTTTGTTCTGCCCTATGGGATACTGAAGTCCCAAACTTGCCAGCTGAGCTGGAGATGTGCACCAGCTTCCTCTTCTTAGTCTCTTCAGAGACTTTCTCCTTGCCCCAAGGCTCCTTGGGCTTCTCTGGCCTCTGAGTAGATGCCTCTTCCGAGGCCCTGCGAGTGCAGTCCTTGGACAGGCGCTCAACCCTGCCTCGGACCTCCTTTGCCCCACTAGACCCGGGTTTCAGAGGCCTCACCTTCGCAGTAGAAGTGGCCTTCAAGATGGAGGCCATATCCGGAGCCGGGTATTCCCTCTTCTTGAATTTGTCTGCAACACATGTCAAATTAGCATCAGCACCAGAAACATTAAAATTAAACATCAAGTGTTGGAGCCTCATACCTCTGGACGCCATAAGCCCGAAGTCCAAGAAGTATCTGCTTCTATCAATCAGGTGATCGAAGTGCCGAAGCTTCAGAGGTCTCTTGTAAATGTCCTCTATCAACTCGAATTCCTCCCTGCTGAGCTCGAACCTCGTACTACTATCTGCAAAGATGAGCCTTCAACAGTTAGACGAGTAAATACTCTGATTTCAAAACACAAGCAGAGATGGGGAGACTCACGAGCTTCGTAGTACTGGGTAGGGGTGGGCGCGGGTCGGTTCGGTTCGGTTCTAAAGAGAATCGAACCGAACCGAACTTTTTGGGTATCTAGTAAATGGAACCGTCGGGTCCAAATATAATTATGGAACCGTTCGGGTTCGGTTCTGTTCGGTTCGGTTCGGTCCGGTTCGGGTCCGTTCGGTTCTTTACTATAATTAAATTTTTTTAACATTTATAACAACATTATATAATTACAACTAATGATATATTCAATGGTTTTGGAATGTCAGAGACTGGTAAACTACCCTATTCAAATGATCGCTACGATCAAAGCTTCGGTTGGCGAAAGTCACAGTTTCGATCGGAGGTCACAGTGTCGGCCGATGATTGTATAGGTTTTGGAATATTAGCGAGGCCGCGAGAGTCAAGACAACGTTATGTACTTTAGTGTTGGTGTTTAGGGTTATTTAGTAGATTTGATCTTGTTTTGCTAAGAAATGAAACAATAAAATAGGTAATTGGGTCAAAAATTAAAAAATTAGAAATGAAACAAATTATTTGACCAAAAATTTGAATTTAGAAATTGTTAATTTGTTTAAAAAAAATTAAAATTAAAATAATTTGATTTACTCAATATAAAAAAATTAGAAATATTCGGTTCTTATTCGGTTCTTGGTCTAGAACCGAGAACCGAACCGTACCCGTCGGTTCTCAATTCAGATACCCGTTCGGGTATTTAATTTGACAAGAACCGTCGGGTTCGGATCGGATCGGTTCGGGTTCGGTTCGGTCGGTTCGGTTCGGGAGATTTGCCCAGCCCTAGTACTGGGTCGGCACTGTGCATGACAGGGCTTTGTCACCCTCCACTGCCTGCCATTTACCTCGCACCCAGAACCAGGACTCCTTCCACCCCTTAATAGAGGAAGGAAGTCCCACCACAAAGGGTGCGTGAGCCTCCCAAGGCGTGAGGTAGTACCACCCCCTTAACTCCTTCCCAATTACCCGGGGCTGGAACAGGGTCATAAAGACATGAAGGGGCATGTCCTCCCCAAGGGAAACTTCCTTCCAAAGGAAGTAAGAGCCGACAAGCTGGCTCCACCCATTCGGCAGAACCTGGGTCAGCGACAGCATAAATTTCCTAAGCACCGCCCTAAAGAAGGGGTGCAAAGGAAGACGCATACCTGCTTTGAACAGGTATTCACTCACGGCCACGCAGCCGGGCCTCGGATAGCATGCCCGCTCGTTCGGCTCGGGGACTAACATCTCTATGTTATGAGGCACACTGTACCTCTCTCTAAGCTCCCCCAACCTCTTCCCCGTATGTTTGAGGGCACTCTAGAAGCCCCCCACTCCTGGGTATAATCCATGTCCTCCTCGGCCATGGCATACCTATCCACCTCGGACGTCCCCCCATGACCTACCCCGTGGTCTAAAGACGCTACAGTGACAAGTTCCCTACCCGAAGTGGACTCCATCGTTTGAGGACAAAGAATAACAACGGTTTTTTATGCAAACAATACCTAAAAGAGTTCAACACAAACGGAGACCGGTCGGAATCTAATCGCAGACAACCTCAACGCCGGAAAATAGGGGATTTGAGAGAGTTTGAGAATGCAAAGTGCTTAAAATTTCTGGAAAGTAGAATTTTCTCGCCTTTTATAAAGATCCAAGGCAAACCCCACCCGTCAGATCAAATCTCAGTCAATCCGAGCCCTCCGTTTCAGATCCAATCCGAGGCGTTGAATTCAAACAGTCTTTGAAATCCTACGCCTCCTATCTATGCGTACCTCACACGCACCTCTCCAGCGCGTCTGCTTCTCGAAACACCGGCTGCCCTCATAATTGCATCTTTAATTCGTTAGCGCCAGCTCATTGGAAGTCGTAACGGTTCAGCTACCTTTCATCGAAAACAAGCACAAAACATCAAATCATTGGCACAGAGACCAAAGCATAATCATTACATTGGACCTCGGCCTCCTCATATGCCATTCAACATTTAAGCCTCGTAGGTTCGGTTTCACACCACCTCGGCTTCTTCACGTGGCATTCATCATTTAATCCTCACAGGTTCGGTTTCACACCACCTCGGCTTCTTCACGTGCCATTCAGCATTTAAGCCTCGCAAGTTCGGTTTTCACACCACCTTGGCTTCTTCACGTGCCATTCAGCATTTCAGCCTCGCAGGTTCGGTTTCACACCACCTCGGCTCCTCATACGCCATTGAGCATTTAAGCCTCACAGGTTCGATTTCACACCACCTCGGCTTCTTCACGTGGCATTCATCATTTAATCCTCGCAGGTTCGGTCCCCCAACCACCTCGGTTCTTCAGCATAAACCTACACCAAAACTTCTCTAAACTCCAATCATGATATAAATATCTATACTTGGACTTGGGGGACTATTGTTGCGTGTTGTCACCCCTGTCCTACCCACCTGGGCCAGTGGCCCACTCATTCCTGCCTAGGTGGTCCATATTGCCGAGGTGGGTTATATCCGAGCTGCTTCTAACCGAGGCCCATGGCCCGAGGCTTGGAAGCCTTTGGTTGTAGCTGAGGTCCTCAAATGGACGAAGCCCCGAAGTTGATGCGCGAGCCTCAACCACAAGCATCCTCCATGGTCACTTCTCCCAAGAGATCGCCTGCACGGATCTTATTCGAATGATTGATGGAATGTCTGTCATAAGCATAAAGGTCAAGTCTTGTCACTAGCATGGAGGCCCTGCACAAGCAATAAATGCGCCGTAAGCTAGCGAGTCAAATCCCATGCCTAAGAACAGACGTTTAAGCCAAGGAGATAAGGCCACGTGCCACTTCATCCAAGGGCTCCCATTCCATATGTATAACTATAAATACCCCCGTTGTATAATGTCAAAAGGCTAAGGCAAGAATCAATACTAAAAACTACATTTTACTCAACTCTCTCCCATTTTACTAGCAATACACAAATCGAGTTTATACATTTTTGCGTATACATCTACGAGCACCGGTTGGTAATTATTGTACAATCGGATTACGAACAACCCGTCGGATCCCGAACGTTACCGTCCCGCATCGTTGGGCTACTCCCACGCCCCTTTGAACCACTCATTTAGACCGTCCACGTGTCTTAGCGTGTTGGACATTCGCCCACGCAAGCGCGGGTGGGACCGGCATCTGTTGGCACACTTTTTGGGGTCAACAAGAGCCATAGAGATCATGGAAATTAAAATAAAGAAAATAAATAATTATTGGTGTTTAGTAGAAGAAAAAGGTAGTTATATATTTCTAAAACCTATTTATAATAAATTAAAAATAATGACTTTAATAATAATTAAAGAACTTCCTAAGGAAATAAAAGAACAAATATTAGAAAAATTAATAATAGAAACAATAAAGGATATATATACATATGAGAAAATTATTAATATATATGAAGATGAAGAAAATAATTTATATTATAAAGAAAAATATGAGTACAATTGATAATGCACATAAAAAATTGAATAAATTACTTTTAAAAATGGATAAAATACAAGAAGAAATAAGAAATATAATGTTAATACCAGAAGGAATAAGAATATCAAAAAATAGACAATTAACAAAATTAAAATGTGAAAGACTAAGACTTGAGAGCAAATATTTTACTATAGTAAAGGAATAATTAGTAGATCCAAAAACAGTTGAAAGAAGATTTAGGAAAATAATAGATAAAAAGGAAGATAAAATATGCAAATTAACTTATGAGTTAGAAATAAGAAAAAGTTAAGATGTCAATAAGTGAATACATGGAAGAATTAAAATCATTAATAAAAATATTAATAAATGATATACAAGATTTAAGAAATGAAGTAAAAGAAACAAGAAACGATATAAATATATTAAAAATTGAAATTAGAGAATTAAAAGAAAATAATAAGAATAAAGATAAGAAAATAGATAAAAAAAACTTATAGAAAAAGAAATGATTCGGATAGGAAAGAAACATATAGAAAAAGAAAATATAGTGATATAAACAGGAAGCATGGATGATGAATTTAGAAAGAATATATTACCAAAAATACTAGAAGAAGAAGAAGAATCTAGAGAAAAATCATCAGGGAAATTAAAAATAGAAGAAAAAGAAGATAAAAATAAATGAAGAGTTAAATTTATTAATAGAAATTTTTGATCAATTAAGCTTAACAGATATAAGTGAATACCAAATTTTAATGAATACTGGAGGAGGACCTAATCCACCAGGAACTTCTAAACAAGAATTACATGATACAGATAAAAATTATGCACCCATATATAATAAATCATATAGATAATTTTATGATAAAGTAAGAGATAGACAACCACCTAAAGGAAATAAATATAAAGATAGGTTTGAATTAAATAATAATTATAATAAACCAATTAATCATGGAGGAACAAAACTAGATTTAAATTGTAAAATAGATACTAAAAAGGATTTATTAACTTGGACAGACTCAATGATATTATTCTTTTTATATAATAAAGATTACACTTGGGAGAGTACTGAAAGAAGTATAGATTTTTTAATAGTATCCTTTGAAGGAGATGTTAGGAATTGGTGGGAAGGAATAAGTAATGATACAAAAATATTAATAAAAAGAAATGTACAAACAGAAATAATCAAATCAGATAGATAAGGTATAGAAAAATTAGTGAAATATATTTCTGATAAATTTTTAGGAGAAAATTGGATAATAAATGTTGAAGAAGAATCAATAAGAGAAAAAGATGATACTAGAATAAAATTAATAAACTTAACAATGTGTGATATATGTAAAATTAAAGAATATACTTGTGAATTTAGAAACTATTACTATGTTCAATTTTATAGTAATAAAAACCAAGAAGTATACCAAGATATGTATTATAATAAGTTACCAGGTTCATGAGGAATATATTTTAAAATAGAATTTGAAAAATATGTTAGGGATAATATTGGAACACTTAGAACTTTAGGTTCAAAAATAAAATTTTTATTTGAAAGACTTGCATATATATGTCAACAAAGACAATTAATGAAAAAATCAGGAAAATTAACTAGAATATGATGTGAAGATATGGAAACCCCTATGCAATGAGGATGTAATTCTGAAAGAAGAGTTAATAAAAGAAAATATAAAAATAAAAAGTTTAAAAATTTTAGAAATTTTACTAAAAAATATATAAAACCTAAAAGAAGGTATTATAAAAGAAAAAATAATCCTTATAATCCACAGAAAAATAAGAATTATAAGAAAAATAAAAGTCAATGTAAATGTTAGAATTGTGGAGAGATAGGTCATATAAATCCTGATTGTAATAAAAAAAAGTAAGAATATTTCAAAAATAATATTTAGAAATAAATGATGAATTAAGTGAAATATTAGATGTTGAAGAATATTATGATAAAGAAGTATAGATAAGTAAAACAGAAGAAGATAGATTAGTATTTGAATAAAGAAATTGAGCAAATAGAAAGTAATGTTATAAATATACAAGAATATGAAGGAATAGAAGGATATGGATTAAAAGTCACTTTTGACAATAACAAGTTTAGGAAATTGCAAAAATTATCATTAGATTTAAAAATAGGAAAATGGAAAGTCTTAGATAGAATTTGGAAAAAATAAAGAATAGCAATAAATAAATATCACAAAATAGAAAAAAATCATAGATATAAGAACGACTTATAAATAACATAAATTAAATCTTTTAACAAGAAATACAGTTGATGAACTATTAACAAAGATTAGTAAAAAACAAAGTGAAAAAATTCAATATGTTTATTTAGTATGAATACAAATAATGTTTAAATCACTATTTAGAGAAGAGATAGATTCACCCTTAACTATAACCTTACATGATGTAAGAATAATAAATTTAAAAGATGGTCATTTAGGAACAATAGAAGGAAATTTAGCATATCAAAAAATTATGTTTACATGTTATCCAAAATATTGTATATCATTAAAAGATAGAAACTTTAATGGAGTTTTAGGACTACATTTCAAGTTTCATAGAGATGATATTATGTAACCAGGTGATCAAATTATGACTATAGAATATAAAGCTTTATACACATTTACTAATTCTAATTATGAGAATATTTATTCCAATAAATCATATATTGAAGTTCATAAAGAATGTAAAGATATTAGTAAAATAATAGAACCAAATAAACAAATAAGTTTAATTCCAGAAGAATATAAATTTGGCATAGCAAAAAATAAACCTGAAATAACAGAATTAAATGAAGGAGAATGTTCTAATAACATAACATTTAAGGATGTAAAATTAATTAAAAGATCAAAAAGTCTTAAAATGCCTAATAAAAATCAGTTACAAGAAACCAACAAAATAAAAGAAATAAAATTATATAGGAATGCTGGAAACATGAAAATAGAAGGAGAATATTACAATGGAAGAGAAAATATAAATGGACCAAATATATTAATAGATACAGGAGCTAGTGAATGTTATATAGCTTCGATTAGAAACAAATGACTAATAACTCATAAAACTGAGCCATATAAATATGTAAATTTTGATGGACAAGTACATATAACAGATTTGGAAGTTAAAGTACCAATAAAAATAGGAGGAATAGATCTTTTAGTACCATATTAAATAGATAAGAGTATGGATATAAACTCTCATATACTTTTAGAAATGAGTTTTTTAAATGGATTAGAAGATTATAGTATAAAAAGAGAAGGATTATATATTGTTCATAATGAACAAACTACATTATGTAAAAAGTATTAGATGAATAATCAAATAAGTTTCACATTAGCAGTATATATACAAATTACTATTGTAGAAACAAAATATTACAACTTGTGCTTTGATAGATACAAGAAGTGATATAAAAATATTTAAAAACTTTTTAATAAAATCATGGAATAATAATAGTAATATAAAAATAACTAGTGTTACAGAAGAGAGTACTCAAATAATAAATATTGCTGATAAAATTAATATAATTCTTAGAAGTAAACAAGTAACAATAAATAAAATTTATAAATATAATAAATTAGAATGTGATATATTATTAGGAAATGATTTCATACAACAATTTCAATATTATAAACAAAATAATTATATGATAATGTTACAAACACATTGTGGACACTTATTAAAAATTCCTAGAGAATTTAAACCTTTTAGAGTTCAGCCAGCCCAACGTGATGATAAATGGGAGAAAAGACCAATTCTTAATAATGAAATAAAAAATAAAAGAATATTATATAAGAAGGTTCTAAAGACAGGAATAGAAATGAATATAGGAAAAATTATTGAACAATTAGAAAAAGTTTATGGAGAAAATCCATTATTATTTTGGAAACCACATTACTCAAAAGCTAAAATAGAATTAACAGAAAACGTTATAATAAGAGTAAGACCAATGATATATACAATAGAAGATACACAAGAATTCAAAAAACAGATAAAAGAATTATTAGAACAAAAACTTATTAGACCTAGTAATGGACCTCATGGTAGTTCAGCCTTTATGGTTATGAAACATTCTAAACAAGTTAGAGAAAAAGCTAGAATGGTTATAAATTATAAAGAATTAAATAAATATATTAAATTTGATGGTTACTTTCTACCAAATAAAGAAGTACTAATAAATCTTACAAAAGGAAAATAATATTATTCTAAATTTGATTGTAAATCAGTATTCTGGCAAGTAAAAATGGAAGAAGATAGTATACAATATACTGCATTTAGCACACCTCAAAGAAAATATGAATGGTTAGTTATGTCATTTGGCTTGAAAAATGCACCGCAAATATATCAAAGAAAGATAGATAATATATTTAAAAAGTTTAGTGAATTTCTAATAGTTTATATTGATGATATTAATATGTTCTAATAGTAAAGAAGAACATATAAATCATTTAATCCAATTTATTAATGAATGTAAAAAAGAAGGAATTGTACTATCTAAAAAGAAATCTATAATAGAAAAACAAGAGATAGACTTTCTTGGATTATCAATAGATAAAAGAGGGATAAAATTACAGACGCATATATCCGAAAAGATAGAAAATTTTTCAGATAAATTAGAATCCGAAGAACAAATTCAAAAATTTTTAGGATGTTTAAATTATGCAGAAGGATTTATTGAAAATCTTTCTAAGATAAGACATAAAATCCAAGTTTTACTTAGAAAAAAAATACTAAGGGATGGAATTAGGAACATACAGAAATAGTTAAATAATTAAAAGAAGAATGTAAAAATTTACCAAAATTAAGGTTACCAGATGAAAAAGATAATTTAATTTTAATACTGATGCCTCAGATAAATACAGAGCAGCAATAGTAAAAACAAATCTAAACGAAATTTGTAGATATTCAAGTGGAACTTTTAACCAAGTAGAAATAAATTATACTATTCATGAGAATGAATTACTAGCGATTATTAGAGGAATAAAAAAATTCTCATTGTTTTTATTATCTAAGAATTTATTGTTCTAACTGATAATTCTCAAGTCACAGGATTAGTCAGGAATAAGTTACCCTCAGAACCACAATACAGAAGGCTTCATAGATGACAAGCTTATTTAACATTTTATAATTTTGATATAGTTCATATTAAAGGAGTGAATAATTTTCTTGCAGATTTTCTCAATAGAAACATAGAATTTGTTGATGGATAAAGTCAAGGCCATGGAGTTATACCAATCTATTCTATATATACAAGAAAGAACAAATTTTCTTATAGAAGAATCTGAAGATATAAGCTCTGGAGCAACCCAGATCTCAGAGATATTCAATTCAAATATGAAAATATTATTGAATATCACTGCTGAACATCATAAATATGCCATTGAACTCAAAAATCAAGTTGATGCTATTGCAGCACAACTGAAAAATATACTATTTGAAACAGATATACTAAAGAGTTCAGAAATGAGTTTTCCAAATCAATACCAAACAGGAAAAGCTGGAAGCAGCAGTGGACCCAGACGTGACAACATACCAACTGATAATAAAGGAGATTCCATTTCTGTATCATCAACCAAGAAAGTTATGATACATGGAGATAGAAGAGATACCAAAATAATCAGCATCATAGATCAAGATAAAATCTCTTTAGATCGAAACGAAGAAAAATATGCCGAAATAGTCAAAATTGCTTATGAAATAAAAATAAGTGATACATATTTCATTTTTCTGAGAAACAATGTTTATCCCAGAATAACAGCCATGGAAGGAGGTGACCCTTCATTCATGAAACTCATGACAGACTATGGATTCATGGATTTGATTTATCCAGGAAAAGATTTTATTGAAATTTCAAAATTTGATGATATACTCATTAAGGAGGTTTCTAGATTTGCCAAGGGAAGAAAGATATTTTTAAAGTTTTATTCAATCAGTCCAGAATATGATGGAGTTGTTTACTATCCAGTTGAACACATAATCTCAATTGGATATGTTGCATCCAATTTTCAGATTGATGTTACAAAGAATAATAGAAAAGTTCCAACAGTGACAAAATCATGGATCAGACATAGAAGAGCACTTGGAATTAAAGCCATCTACAACATTGCAAAAAACTTGTTTGATAAAAAATTCTCATGCCTATGCCAATATGAGAATTGGATGCTGGTATCCAATGGAGAATATGCAAAATCAGAAATTTTAAAAGACTATATTACAAAATTTGATATACATCAATTTTCAGGATGTCTTAACATTATAAAATAATCCTACCAGCTAAGGGAGTGCCCCAGCTGCATGTGAAAAAATGAAAGAAGAAGACAAAGCACCTTTTTGACAAAGGTGTATGAAGGACAATAATACTACATGTGAAGACATTGAAGATAAAGATGCTCTTTAAAAAGTTGAACCGACATGTGAAGATGTAGGCCCAAAAGGAAGAAAATAGAAAAGCAAGTGTACCTTGCTGATGTATTCAATAATATAATAGAGTATCATAAACTTGTATAAATAGAGACATTGCCATAGAAGAAGGGGATCATCCTATCTTGAATTCTCGAGTTGTAAGCAATAGCCTATTCTCAGTTTAAAAACCAGTTTTTCTGGAAATCCCTTCATACCAAATAGAAGTCTTGTATCAATCTTGATAGGAATAAAATTCAAATATTTTGATATCAATATGAGTTTCTAAATCTTTTTCCCATAAACTCTTGAAAGATCAAATAGAAAGTTTCCTTCTTATTTTAGCGAAAAGAGAGTTTTCCTTAACAGAAGTCTAGAGTTTTATTCGTTAGAAGTTGATACAGTGAGAGCAAGTAGCTGAAACAGTAACAATTCCATGAAAGCAGGAGGCCGTTGAAGGAAGCAATTTACAAATTCAAAGCTCGAAAGTCATTCGGTTCTAAGAATACAGGTCTAGATCAAACCTAAGGTAAAACTATTAAACTTTTGCTAAATTTAGAATGAATCTTTTAAAGGTCTTAAAAGAATCGTAGGGATAATTGCATGATGATAAAATGCCAGGATATACAATTGAAGGATTAGATAATGTATTAGAAAGAGTGTTAGAAGAAATAAAGAATATTATATCTCAATTAAAAAATACAAATTTACCATTTGAAGAATATAGTACTTTAATTATGAAATATGAGATGAATGTTACAGATTATTCTTATTTATTAGATCATAAAATGATTTTATATTCAAAAATCCAAAATAGAGTAAACAGAGGATAAAATATTTAAAAGATTAGGCCATATGTTGCAATATAGAAAGAATCATATCATTAAGGGTAATATAGACATTTCCATAAAAAGGAATAGTAACAGGCTAAATAGAAAAATCTCCCCATCTATTTGTTTGTGTAATATTTATTGATCCTTTTCCAACAGAAAATATGAATGGATTAATGAGCTAAAGTAGAACTTATTATGTTTATATGCAAGTAAAATAAGGATTATAATTATCTTTAGACTGAATTTAAAGCTCTCATGTCAAAGTAGAAAGCAAGAATTATATGCAGGTGCAATAATACACCTTGAGGAAAAGATATAAAAGTTTTAACGTAATCATCAAAAATATAAATCATCATCTTTCAAGTATAGTCATTTAGTTATATAAGATTTTGCAAAAGAATAATGATATAAGTACAGATTTTTTTCTAAAGATTTTGTATAGAAAGACAATTTCATCTTGTAATTGGTTGTTGTAAAAAAATAATAATAAAAAAATAATAATAAATAAATAAAATTGGAAGATAGCTATTTTTCTATATCAATTTTGTTAAAAAAAAAAATTGTACTTGCGAAGTTTTCCTTTGCAAATCACATTAATGCCAAGTTCAATGTTATTTAAAAAAGTTATATCCGAAGGTTACAATATTTTCACATTAACCGAGTGCACTCTCGTTCTCAACCTTAGAATCATAAGGGTCCATCCATTCCTTCGGTCAATAGCCTTGGATTGCTATAGTAACTTACACTCTATGCTTAGTGGTGGCAATCTCACGAGCTCGGCTCGGCCCACGAGCTTGTGGGCCGAGTTGAGCTTTGGCTCGTGGGCTCGTCCAATTTTTTTTTTATTATAGAGTTTTACAAATAAATAAAATAATAGAAAACACTTTTTAAAAAAATAAAAAGTGTTAAAAAATACAAATAATTTAACAAAAATAATTTTTTATTTTTTTATTTATATCATATTGTAATACTTTTTATAAAGTATAAAATATTTATATAATGAAGACGAATTATTTTTTGAAATACATTTACCAAAAATATATTTTTTTTGATTTCTTTTTAAAGTAGATAAAATATAAACCCTCCTCCTTTATCTGGGTTTGAGACCGGCTACATCAATTTTAAGTAGGTGGAGTTAAAAATTGTACACGAACAACTTGTTGTAACGTGTACAATTTTTAAAAAAAAATTAAATTTAACGATTAAAAAATAAAGAAATTTTGATTAATATGATTAAATCAAATATCACTTACCCGACGACATACAATTTTAGCGTATTTATCGTCTGCCAATCCTTCACGCACATTAACGCTTCCAAAACATCTTCTTTTAGTCGGCTCCTGACATCGGTTAAAACCCTTTTACTTGTACTAAAAGCAGACTCCGAAGCAACAGTGCTAACCGGAGGTGTCAACAGATCTTTCGTAATTGCAGAAACAATTGGCCAGCGTCTTTCATACTTTCACCAGAATTCAATTACCTCTTCTGAATTTTTTTTAATTGTTCTGTCTGTTGGCATATTATGATAGAAGTAATCAATTTATTCGACAGACATCGCATTTTGAGTTTCGGTCGATGTTTGATGAGATGCAAATGTAGACGACATGGCACTAGATGAACACCTTGCAATTGCGTCATATCTAAATGTATTAATGCCTTGAAATAAATTCATTATTTCGATATCATCTTCTTCAATTTAACCCATTCTTTTCGCATATAAATCATACATTTCACATAATGTTTGCTCTAAATTCTTATAGGTGATAGGTGTATCAAGTATTAAAACTTTATTGATTTGATCAATTACGTATTTAGTTCCCGAAATATTATATCGGGGGTCCATTGCGCATGCTAAAGGAAATAACATAGGCAGTTCTTCCCAATATTTTCTAAATTTTAATTCCATAGCAATTATAATTTCATTAAAAGTAGAATCATTTTTATATTTATGGAATGTTTTTGTAATTATATAAAGCGTTCAAGCACCATACAGTTTGTAGGATAATAAACGCCGAATAAAATCATTGTTGTCTCATAAAAAGATGTCAAAAATCGTTTAACTTTTAAAGCTAAAATCCAATCGGATTCATTTAACATACCATCGTCATCACTTCTAACGTGTCAATTGTTATAAAAGTCAGTTATTAAATTTTCGAAATCTTCACATGACTTTAATAGCAAGTAGAGTTCCATCTATGGCCTACATCGCTAACAAATGTTTTAGCAGTCGTCACCCCTAGTTCGGCACAAAAATTTTCAAATGCATGTTTTCTACTAGGAGAGATCGTAATATATACTAATGCATTCCTAATCCTTTAAAGTTCATCATTTATATGTTTTAAATCATTTTGCACAATTAAATTCAAGATATGACACACACAATGAATATGAAACAAATACCCACCAAAATCAGGTTGAAGTGTCCTACACAATTTATCGACGACTATCTTATTTACACTAGCATTATCAAACGTAAAAGACCGAATTTAGTCTCCTAATTATATCCTCTAACAATACTGATAATAGCATTATATATATTATTAGCATTGTGAGGACACTCAATAATTATAAAAGTAATAATTTTCTTATGTATGCACCAAAATGAGTCTATATAGTGCGCGATTACAGTTATATATGCTCTTTTATTAACCCCTTCCCATATATCAGAAGTTAAAAATATAACGCCCCCATATTGTTGCAAATTCATAATTAATTGTTGTTTTGAATTATTGAAATATTCTATTGTATCGGCACGAAGAATGTTTCTACTTACCCCAACGTACCTCGGTTGTAGATATTCTTTCACGAACGAGACCAAATGTTGGTTGTCTGCAATAGTCAGAGGCAACTCAGTGGCGGCAACAAATTTTACCATTTCGGTTCGAGTATTGTCCTCTGGATACACCCACGTGGATATGGGTGAAGTTGTAGAATCGACGCCTGGACTGCCAAATTGCAATTGTGTTTGACCAGTTGGAAGAAGTCCATGTCTGACCGCACATGCTTTGTAGTGGCGGTTGAGATGGGTGGTACCAATTCCTTTTTGCCATACCTATCTTTGTTGGCAGTATTTACATACTGCTTTAGATTCTGCAAGGCCATCGACGACTTTTCCCATTGAAATCATCTTAAAGTGATCCCAACATTTTACTTTTTTTTGACCTTTTGCTTTTCCCTCGAATTTGGGATGTTTAATTCGACATTTTCATTCTCATGTTCCGCTTTGGGAATGTTAATATCATCCAAATCAATTAGATTGTGGCTTCCCTGACCGTGAATGTGAACATCTTCAGGTATCGGTATGTCATTTAGACCGACAAATTCATTTGAAAATTGACTTTGCGGCATCCTAGGTAATTCGCTATGATGTGGCCCACATCCTGTGTGGCCTACATCCTGTATCGAATAAGCTCTCAACAAATGAACGTTGATTCATTTGTTTGATTGTTTATGACGAAATCTTAACTAGAAGAATATAAATGTAGTGAGATTGTGAGAATTGAGAATTTGATGAATTGAAATTGTAACTAATAAACTTTAAAAATTGAATTGATATTGTATATTTTACAGTACAAAAGATTAAAAACTCAATAATTGATATAACAAAAGAGAGTTGAGAGAGTTGGAGACTTGGAATAGCAATTGATATGAAAAAAATAAAGGGGGGAAAGGATATTTATAGTAGAAGGGGGAGGGGGGAAATTAAAAATTAATAATAATTTCAGTGACCGGAACGGTCACTGAAAAAGTGACCGTTTTGGTCACTTTAATTACGGGCTCACGACGAGCCACGAGGCTCGTGGCTCGTTAAAAATAACGAGCCCACGAGCGGCTCGCCTCCGGGCGAGACCAGCTCGGCTCGTGCTCGTAATTTTACGAGCCCGAGCCGCCCACGAGTCCCTTTTTCACGAGCTGAGTTGCCAAGTCGACGAGCGGCGCGACCCTTTTGACATCCCTATCTATGCTGACTTTGAGATATTCAACGTGAAATGGAAGAATGCAGGTGCTCATGAAGGAACTTCCAGTACAAATTTAATATTTTTTAACTGCTTAAGCAAAGCAGAAACCGGACTCAAAGCATAATTGTACAGTTAACTTGCAGTATTGTAATAGCACTTCATAACCAATTAGAAATAATAAATAAATTACATTCTCACCACAATATGATGAATTTAATTTCACTTATAATTAATTAAGAAAATTTAACTCACCAAACTATCCCCATTGTCATCATCGAAATCTCTAGTTTTTCTCCTGGATCTTGAACTCCAACATGTTTCGTAACAAAGGAAACCTGAGTTTAATTGAAAATGGAGTTGAACTGAAAACTGAAAGAGGTGAATCAGGAAATGATATGTCAAGTGAAAATGCCTTAGAGAGAGAAGAAAAGAGGATGTTATGGTATGAGAACATGTTAAGAATGTGTGGATATTTATATGAGCTTAATATCATGATTGTCCATAAACTGGTTGGAGTTCGTAATTTCTCTCACGTACTTGCATTGTTTAGTAAGCGAGTTTATGTTATGCTTCTTATCGAGCGCGAGTAGATCGCAGGAACAAGGAACCTGACCTTGAAATTTTAATGTATGGAAAAATCACACAATTAAATGATGAGGAGACTAAATAACAAGAGAATAATTACATATATTGCTATCATTATAATGGAGGAGGCGCATCTCAAGTTTGGCTTGTATCTGACAAGTATATCTAATTAGGCCTATCTATGAATGATTAAGTATCACTCTATGTTTCACCGGAATATCTTATACTTTTCTCTAGGATTTCTGACATTCCTTGCATCCTAGCTCATATAGGACAATGTAAAGAATCCTTAATAGAAAGATCTTTGTAGGTATGTATAGTGTAATGCTTGCATTTTTATGATAACTAATCATTATCACGTACGTTGCATGAATTTTGTATTTATCATATTTTTATTAGTGTATAAATTTTAA
Organism: Olea europaea var. sylvestris; assembly: GCF_002742605.1. NCBI lineage: Eukaryota > Viridiplantae > Streptophyta > Magnoliopsida > Lamiales > Oleaceae > Olea > Olea europaea. Next base: position 36,274 of record NW_019244111.1, on the reverse strand, counting down.
TTTTTTTGGAAAGTTTTTGAAACAATATCTAAAAATATTTTCATGATATAAGAAGATAATTGTAAATTATTTTTACAATTGCATAACAGTATATTATCTAGAAAAAATATACTTGTATATTTCATGGTTGAATAAGAAATATACAAATTATTTTGCTTGTATTCTTTAATAGTGTTGATATGATTAAGATTATATTTTTAAATTTTGTGTAATTCAATATTGTAAAATTGAAAAAAACTCTCTGCACAGTGCGGAGAGAGTTAAACCAAGTGCGGAGTAAAAATAAAAAATAAAAAAAGGTGTGGCGAGAAAAAAAAATCTCCGGACAGTGCGGAGAGAGTTGAACTATATGCGGAGAGTTGGCAAACTCTTCGCACAGTGCGGAGTAAAAAAAAAAACCTCTCCGCACAGTACGGAGAGATGACAAACCAACTCTTCGCACAGTACGGAGAGCAAAAATAAAAACTCTCCGCACAGTGCAAAAAATTGGTCTGCACCATGGCAAACCTCTCCGCACAGTGCGAAGAGAAAAAAACCTCTGTACAGTGCTGAGAGAGTTGAATAATGTGTGGAGAGTTTGCAAACTCTTCTCATAGTGCGGAGTAAAAAAAAACTTTTCGCATAGTGCGGAGAGATTACAAACCAGCTCTCCGCACAGTGCGGAGAGTTGTTTTCAAATTCCTTAATTACAAGTCAAATTTCAAGATTGTAAATTTTTTGTATATACAACGAAACAGAGTCGAAAAACATGGCTCAAAATCAATTATGTCTTTTTTAAATTCCAGTCACAGCTCAATTTCTGAGCATGCAAATCATATTTATGGTATTGAAAACGAGCATTCTCGTGATTCATACAATGAATCAATATGTGAATTGTAAAAGAAGGGAATATTGATAGTACCATGATATTGCTTTCACAAATAGAGGCTCTAGGGTACCAAAATTCAATATTTTACACTTACTTGATAATAACTCTTGGACATTAGAAGTGGATACAATTTTCAATGAAATTATACTTTCGGGTTGTAGACCAGGAATTAAAGTGTTCAACGCATTGCTCAAAAATTGTTTGAGAAAATGCCTTTTGAAACTTGCAGATAAAGTCTCGAGAGTTTTTGTTTTTCTCTTTACATTGTGTGGAGAGATAATTTATAATCTCTCCGCACTTTGTGAAGTCTTTTTTTTCTCATGTGCGAAATTTTTTTTTGTTTCATGGAATTTATATATACTAAAATTATTATTATTTTTTTAATGTTGTTGGCATGCGTGTAGAAGAATATTTGTCAATAACCATAAACAAAATCCTTCATAAAATGCAAAAAATAAAAATGCATAATAAATCTGCTTATTACACTAATAAAATTAAAATAAATTTTTTTTTACAAATAACATAAAAAAATCATTTTTGTTTTCAACAAAAAAATACATTTAAAAATTAGCAATTACATAACCATTTTTTTAAATTCTCGAAAATACAATTATAAAAAAGAAAATAATATTAAATTACAACATTTAATACTTAAGAAATTTAATATTAAATAAATTTTATACATTTATAATAAATTATAAATCTATATATGCAGCTTACTGTATTTGCAGGAAGCTTACCATATATAAAACTTACTGTATATGCTGCCTACCGTATTTGCAGCTTACCGTATTTGCAGCATACCATATTTGCAAATAACGTACCGTATTTGCACCTTACCGTATATGCTGCCTACCGTATTTGCAACTTACCGTAACCGTATTTGCAAACAACTTACCGTAATTTCACCTTACTATATTTACAGCTTACCGTATATACTGCCTACCGTATTTTGCAACTTACCATATAGGTTGCATACCGTATTTGCAGTTTACTGTATTTTTATATACCGATTTTTGCACTTACAAATACCTAGAATGCAGAACACCTTACATTCACTTACCAAATCGAATTTCAAAAAAAAAAATCAGATTTTTATTTCTTCAACATAAGCATAAAATAAAAATATAAATATATATGAATCACAAAATATAAATACATATGAATATGATGCTCAATCTTCAATTTTTCAATATTGAATTATACAAAATTTAGAAATATAATCTTCATATTCAACTAAATCATATTAACACTATCAAAAAATACAAGCAAAATAATTTGTATAATCTCGTATATTTCTTATTCAAGTATGAAATATACAAGTATATTTTTTCTAGATAACATAATATTGTTATGCAATTGTAAAAATCATTTGCAATTATTTTCTTATATCATGGAAATATTTCTAGATATTGCTTCAAAAATTTTCCAAAAAATTAAAATTCATACATTAATAAACGCACGTGACAGTCATTGTGCGGAGAGATTTTTTTTTAAACTTCGTACTGTACGAAGAGTTTGCCAACTCTCCGCACTGTGCGATTTTTTTTTTGCTTTTTTTTTACTCCGCACTGTATGGAGGATTCGCACTTTGTGAGGACAGTGTCCGCACAGAATGTCATCTCTCCGCATTGTGCGAAGAGGTTTGCCATGGTGTTTGTCATCTCTTTGCACTGTGCGAAGAGATTTTTTTTACTTCACATTGTACGGAGAATTTGCCAACTCTCCACACTATGCGAAGAGTTTTTTCTTCATTTTTACTCCGTACATGGTTTGCCATCTCTCCGCACCGTGCGGAGAGTATATTTATTTATTTTTAAAGCTCATGTGCGAATTTTTTGTTGTTGCTTATGACAGTTTATATTTACTAAAATTATTATTATTTTTTTAATACTAATGACATGATGTGTGAAAGAATATTTATTTGACATAATTATTTTTTTAATGCTAGTGGGATGATGTATAAAAGAACATTCGTTTGACATAAACAAAATGGAAATAAAAAATGACATCATGCATAGTAAAATTGGATTCATTTACTATTACATGAATAGTAGACCTTCCTTCCCTTTTTTATTAGAAGTTAGAAATAGGTTATATGTACCAACTACACTTCGCTTACGAGGGGTCAAAGAAGAATTTGGAGGCCTACAGGTGATGAAGACAATAGTGTAACAATAGGTTATAGACATCGACAATGAATTGTATTCTGTGAAAGGGAATAGGAATACAATGGGAATAATAGAATATGTTGTGAGTTATAATCAATATCGGAGGGAGAGTAGTTGCACATCATTTAGAGAATTGGGAAGTGAGAGAGCACAAACCTCTTGAAAGTTAGCATTTTATGCAACTTATTTTCATTTCTTCTTGTTCAATTCCTTTTGCCTTAATTTGTTTAAAAAAGAAAAAGAAAAAAGCACTATTAATATTAATAAATTCGGTAAAGTTTTACAAATCTCAAACTATAGAATCGGTTCTTCAACAATTGAATTTATTTTGGTTTCATGGTTGTTGGTACTGTTTCGCGCGGGTTAGTCGCTAACAATTAAAAAGGATCAGACGATTGTGTAAGGGACAAACCTCTTGAGACAAAGTCCCAAAAAGGGGTGTTCTTTTATTGGCGATGACTTTACAATTGGAAATTAAAAACAACGTGCCTCCAAGGGGCGCAAGCACACGAGTTACTGAAAGAAAAGTGTTTAAGTCTAAGCTAAGGAAATGAAAATTACATGTTCTCTGTTCGAGAGTTTTTGATTCGATCTTTTGCTTCTATGTCCTTTCTCCCTTTTATACTTCATGGACGATCTCTTTGTGATCAACCGCCCTAATAACTGCTTGATCGTCCTATAACTGCCCACTTTCTTCGTAATGGCCAACTTGTCATGAAAACTGCCTTTTTTAACTGCTGCCATTACTCTTCATCGTTCAACCGCTTTCGATTGAATTCCTTGAATCGTGGAACGTGATAGGGCTGCTTTAATAACTGCTTGATAACTACACTTCTTGATAACCACGACGCTTTATGTTTGTTAAGACCTTGGGCGACTTGAAGGTTTGGGCGAGAATAGAGTAACAACTCTAGGCGACTGTATGACACTCCATTCGCTCAGATTCTGGGCGACTTGCAAACTTGGGCGATGGCGTTACCGCGTTCTTGGGCCTCCTTATTTGAGCCTTCATCTTGATTTGTTCGATTGGGCTTCGTTCTTTGGGCTATCTGATTTGGGGATCTTCCAATTGGGCTTCACTCATTGAGCTGTTCGATTTGGGCTGAATTTTTATGTGTCAACAATTACCTCCCAATATGGCAGAATTAATAATAATTATTAAATTTTGCCATATTCACTTTGTGTTTCCAGCAATATTCGAAATTTTCAAGAATTTCAATCATTGTTTTCTTCTATAACTCGAAAAGGTGCGTCATTTTGCAAACCCTTATAAACCCCAAACACGCCATTTCACTGCACCATTAAACCACACCTCAAATTTTTTGCGTCTCTCTCATGATTTACTGTTCATCTCTTGCTTCCCTGCTACGTAACCCTGAAAAAACTTCGTTCCTTCTCAAATGGCTGCTTCACAATCTCAAGCTGGCGACTCCTTTAGTTTTGATGACTTTTAGAAACTTCTGAGTCGCCCATACATAACTCCAAGTTTTCTCGCGCCCGTCGATGTCGAACGTAATGAGTTCTACTTGGGTCCTTTCTTCAACAATGCAGAGGCAGTTGAACAGGCGGCGGTGGGTCAGCTGTTTTCTTGCACTCATGGCCCTCCTTTTCTAAACTCTCTGCCGTTGGGGCCAATTCGCGAAAGAGGTATTCGCACTTGGCCTAAATCTGATGTAACTTTTCGTAGGTGACATGCTCGCCTTGTGGGTCATGGTCCTACTAAGGCACTTTTTGATAGCGCTAGGATTTCTGATTTGTTAGAAATCTCTATTCGCCCCCCTACTTTTGATTCAGCACTCTTTTCGATTGCTTTGAGTTTGGTCTCCTGGGTATAACACCTTTATTTTCCCTCTTGGCCCCATGTCTATTACCTTAAGGGATGTTGGGGCCCTGGTGAATCTACCACCTTTGGGCGATACCATTTTTCCTGGTATCTTGGTTTCTGGTGGCGCCCCAAAGTTTGGTAAAAACTACACCGATTCTTATTCAAGTCTGCAGACCCTTCACAATCATTCGAGCGCTGAGTCTTCCCATACTGAGCGAGTGGCCTTCCTTTTAGTTTGGCTTTGTAAATATGTTTTGTGCGTGCCAAGCATAAAGCCCTCCCTGAGTTATTTACCTATAGCGCACGAATTGGCGCGTGGCAGGCCTTTGAATTTATGTTCTTTGTTTTTGGCTGCCATTTATAGAGGCATGGCCTCTCTTCAAGCTCAATTGAAGAATGGTGCATCTCCCACTGGCAGTGGACCTCTTTGGTTCACTCAACTGTGGTTGAGATCCTATTTTCCATTGCTTGGTACTCCATCCATCTCTCGCTCCTCTGCTAGCTGTTATGGGCTAGCTATGGAGCCCTTAGCTCCTGTAAATATGTCCAGAAGGGACATTTTCTCATTCTTTTATTCTTTGGATTCAATGCCTTCCTTTTTTCCTTTTTCTCCTTTTTTGACTCCAAACTATGTACATCCCCCTTCCACTATAGATAGCGCGAGCACCTCCCTGCTCATTTGGATCCAGTTTTTAACCGGGAGGGAGCTATTTCATGATATTCTAACTGGGACCAATGTCAAAGCAGGGGTAGAGATTTATGCTCCCCAATTTTTTGCTTGTCAGCCTCCTTGCTATTCAAGGAATTTAGTTGACCGTTTTTATACCATTACTAAGGCGGAGGCAGAGGCTATAGATGCTCGTAATCTTCTTTTAACCAGCCACTTTTCATTAGCCCATTTCAATTCTAGCCACGCCATTCACCCTCTTTTTGAACAGCTCTGTCCGTTAGTGAAGCGCATATTATTTGCGACTGACGCCAATCGTGCCTTTCATTCATTAGACCAACCGAGCATTTCTTCCCCTCCTCCTGTTTTAGTCACTCCCTTGTCCATTCGGAGTCCTTCTCCTTCTCGTCGCACTAAACAGTCTGCTCGTCCATCTTCTTCTCTCCCTGCCAAGCGTACTACGGCTAAGAATGCCCCAAGCCGCAAACGGCCAGCCTCAGCATCTCCCATTCTGGAGGATGATGATGATGCCCCTCTTATCGTCTGGAGGAAGGTAATTAAATTGGTTTACTAACAAGTATACTTTTCCACACTTGAAACTTTTCTGTGTACTGATGATCTTTTGGACTTTTCAGAAAAGCTCAGCCTCTCCTTCAAAGGCTTTGGCATCGACAGCTCCTGCTCCATCATCCTCTGCTGAGGCTACTTCATCCAAACCGGTTGATGAGGGGGCTACGCTTAAAGAGACATCTTCAGTCCCAGAGTCCTCATCACAACCCATGGATGAGCCACCTTCTTACCAGGGCGTCAACCCCCTAAACATTGAAGCAGAAGTTAATTCAGTCTTTTGATGTCTTACCTTTGCTTGTGTTGTTGGTTTCTGATTTGTTGCTCTTGAGTTTTGCAGATACTCCTATGAGTCCGCCCGTTGTGGCAACATCTTCTCGCTCAGATAAGGGAAAGTCCTCAAGAATGGAGGAGTCGTTGGTGGCAAGCTTGGCTGAGGGCATGCCATCTTCTACGATTGTTGATGAGGTAGTCTTTGCTTTACTTCTATTTCTATCTTGTTCGATGTAGTGAGGATCTTTAATATTGGCAATTTTCTTTGCAGGATGCTGACAAAATTGTGCGTTCTATCCAAGACTTGTTCGCTTCCTGGGGGCAAGTCCAGATGTCTCGCCCTGCTCCATCTGATCATCCTGCTGCTTCTTCAGAGGAAGATTTGAAGTTCTTCAAGGAGTCGATACTTGAGTACGTATCCTTCATGGATATGGATATTGGAAGGGCTAGTGCTTCCAGACACAAGGATAAACTTGAGCACTTGAGTGCGAAGTTGGAGCAAGCACTGACACTTCCATCGCTCAATCTTTCTGCCGACTTTAAACCGACGTTGAAGGTTATCCACTCCGAGGTCCTTTCTTTGCTGGCCAAGAATGCTGAACTAAAGGCCAAACGTACTCAATATCTTCGAGCCGTAGCTGAGAAAGAGTCTTTGCGTATGGAGATTAACAAGGCTGAGGATGAGTTGAAAGAAATCTCTTCCGAAGTCATGGTTGAAGACTCTTTGATGGTTAATTTGGCTGCTCAGATAAAGGAAACTCAAGCCAAAATGGACGACTGCAGGGAGAGAATGGCTGCTAAAAAGCGCAACGCCTCCCAGGGAATTGAGCGAACTAAGTCCTTGGTCGAGCAGTACAAGAAGTTGAAAGTTGATGATGATGTCGCGGCTGAATTGAACATCACTTCCTCTCGGCAGAACGAGGATTGGAAAAAACTTAGGGAACGAATTCGTTCAGTATGGGGTGGACTGTAATTAAGACATATGATGTCTTTTTTCTTTTGTAATTTGATTTTTCCTTTTGTAACTTTGTTCATCATTAATGAACATTAACTTCTTGTGCATTTATTTGACGTTTGTTTTTTAGTCGTCAATTCTTTAAACATTTAACTGCTTTGTGCTAAGAATCTTGTCCATTTTCTCTTGATATTTCCACCACTTTCCCCAAAACTTTGGGCTATTTAATTCTATTTATTAGGCAGAAATGTGGCTGTTCATATTCTGTCTCTTCGTCTCCACCCCCCTATAAATGCTTCGCATTTTCCATCTTCTATCTTCATCTTCATTTTCTTCTTCGAAACTAATTTGCTGCTATTGCTTGGCATTCTGACAATCAATCCGACCCAAAATATACTGTCTAGTTCGCCCATTTTACTATTTACCTTAATATCACCTTTGGTGTGGGAGGTATAGGAAATATTTTCTGGCCAGCAGCGAAGTTTTTACCTTCAAAGTTCTTCCCATCGTCTCTTTGTCCTTTACAAGCAGTCGATGATAGAAGGCAATTTTTGGGTTGCTTGTGGGCCACTTTGCTTGCTGAGAGTGCTTCTCAGCCTCTTTGCTCGCCATTGCAGCGATGCATTTGGGAAGGTGGTGAGGCCAGTACACCCTCTTACTCGGCGATCCCACCATTGCAGCGATACATTTAGGAAGGTGGTGAGGCCAGTACACCCTCTTACTCGGCGATCCCACCATTGTAGCGATGCATTTAAGAAGGCGGCGTGAGGCTTATTCAGCGATCAACAGGGAGATTAGCTTACTTTTAATTGTATTTCGTAGAGCATCCATTATTTGTACTTTTGTATTCTTGTAATGAACGTTTGATAATAAAGGATTTCACTTGAACATATTTCGTTTTGACTTTGTTATCCTTTAATCGTTCAACATATTTGATTATGATTTTATCTGTTCACATTCCCATAAAGAAGGAACATATTTTTTCAAATATTTACCGTTAATGAATCTCACGTGCTTGGTGCCGTCTAAATCTTCCAAGTGATACGCTCCATTGGGCAACACGCTGTTTATTTTGTATGGTCCTTCCCAATTGGGCGACCACTTCCCGTACTTTGGATCTTTGCTATCCAAATGGAGTATTGTCTTCCAAACTAGTTCACCCAGGCTGAACGACTTGGCTATGACTTTTTTATTATAAAACTTAGCCATTCTTTGTTTTTGCACTTGTAATCTATCTAAGACGTCCAACTTTAATTCGTCTAACCCCAATAAATTTTGAACTAGTGATTCGGCATACTCATCATCATTCAACTTATGCTTTAAACACACTCTAATCGATTGCACGTTGATTTTCATAGGCAAAACGGCCTCCTGTCCATAAACAAGTTGGAAAGGAGTAACCTTGGTACTTGATCGAGGTGATGTCCTATAAGCCCATAAGGCCTTGTTCAGACATTCGTGCCAATTTCTGACGTTTTCATCTATCATCCTTCTGATGATATTTTTTAGAATCTTATTAGAAAATTCCGCTTGTCCGTTGGATTGAGCGTAGTATGGTGTGAAGTTTACTAATTTAACCCCAAACTCGCTCAAAAATTTGTTTACTTGATCCCCATTCAAAGATGTTCCGTGATCTACCATTATTGTTTGTGGAATTCCAAACCTATAAATAATGTGATCACGGATGAACTCTATAACATTTTTCTGGGTGATCTCTTTCAAAGGTACTGCTTCTACCAATTTGGTGAAATAGTCGGTTGCAACTATAACAAAAATATGTTGCTTGGACGATGGGGGATAAATCTTCCCTATCAGGTCTATCGCCCAACCCTTGAACGGCCAAGGTTTAATTATAGGTGTCATTTCTCGTGCTGGAGCCCTTTGTATTGGACCATACTTTTGGCATGCTAAGCAACTCTTTGCATACTGAACGCATAGTTCTCCCATCTTTGGCAAAAAATATCCACTCCTAATAATTAACCATCTCATCCTTTGGCCAGCTTGATGAGCTCCACATATCCTTTTATGCACCTCAGCCATGATCGTCCTGGCTTCTTGCAAACTTACACACTTTAATAATACACCATCAGAGCGTTTCTTAAACAACTCTTCATCTATTAGTGTATAGTTCAGCAAACACAGCTTCATTTTCCTACTAATCCCTCCATTAGGTTCTTTAAGGAACCCTTTAATCTCTGTTCTCCAATCCATTGTATCTCTATCTTGTATGCTGTGGAGTTCAATCTTTCTCGCCCTTCTTTGAGTTACGGGAAATATGACTCCATACTCACAAGTAGACTTCCAATTCAAAACCTTTGAGTACCCTGATGCCATTTGGGCTAACTCATTTGCCACGTCGTTAAATATCCTATTAACGCATTGGAGTTCTACTTGATCGAATTCTTCTAATAATTCTTGGGCGATCTCGTATTGACTTATAATGGAATCACTTTGGCATTTAAAATCACCGATCAATTGATGGATCACCAATTGAGAATCACCCCTAACGATCACACTTCTTACTCCCATATCTATCATTAGTTCTAGGCCTACGATTAAGGCTTCATATTCGGCTTGATTGTTGGTGCACATCCTATCTAAAGTGAACGCGAACTTGTAGCAAATCCCTAAAGGATTAATCAATGCTACTCCTACTCCTGCACCTTTAGAAGTTTTTGATCCATCGAAATACAACACCCAAGGTTTTAACTCGAACGAATTGATTTCTAGTTCGATCTCTTCAGGCATATCAAGGCATGGATGATCGGCTAGAAAGTTAGCCAAAGCCTGATTTTTAACTGTCTTTTGAGGTATATATTGTATTTCGAATTCTGATAGAGCTAGTGTCCAAAGGCCTACCCTTTGGTGTAAAATAGGGCGCGAGAACATATACTTGACTAAATTTACTTTAGAAATTAAATAAACGGTTACGAGCCGTAAATAAGCCCTTAATTTTGTACATGTGAAATACAATGCAAGACATAATTTTTCGATATCAGAGTAATTACATTCACATTTCGTTAACCGTCTACTTAAGTAGTAAATTGCCCTTTCTTCACCAAATTGGTCTTCCTGTGCGACCATTCCAGCTATTGATTCTTTTTCAGCCGATACATACACTTTCATTGGCCGTCTTTGGATTGGTGACACCAACACTGGTGGACTTGATAGATATGTCTTCAGGCTTTCAAAAGCCTTTTGATGTTCTTCTTTCCAGACGAATTCGTCCTGATTTTTCAGCTTTAATAGCGGCGAAAAAAACCTTAGTTCGCCCTGCACAGTTAGAGATGAAGCGTTTTAGAAAATTTACTTGGCCTAGAAACCTTTGCAACTTTTCCACCGAGTTTGCTTCTACGACAAAAGGCCTATGATCAGCCTATACCACCTCTGCTTCGCCTTTGTCATTCCAAAAGATCAGGCATTGATGGAGGGATGAGGGTATACAGCGACTTCCGTGTATCCAATCTCGTCCTAGTAGCACATTGTAACTAGTAGGACCATCTATTACAAAGAAGACAGTGGTCCTAGTAGTCGTTCCTATAGTTATGTCCAATGGCATAACTCCCCTAGCTGAAGTTGCCCCACCATTGCAGCTAGTGAGGATGACTTCTATAGGAATCATGTCACCCTCTGTCTTTGCGAACTTCCTCATCATCCTAGATGGAATGTTGTTTATAGCTACTCCATTGTTTACAAGCACTTTTGCCACTGGGACGCCGTTAACTAGAGCTTTAACGTATAATGGCCTCAAGTGTTTAGTCAATTTCATGGCTGGCCATTTAAAAATAACCTTTTCAGCAGCCTCTATTTCTACTTCCTGCTTGTTTTCTGTTGAATTATCCCCCTGTGATAGGTCGACGTGCAGTATATCACGCTGATCCTTTGTCTCCTGAACTTCCTTCCTACTTCTTTCTAATGCTTCCTCATCAGTTACCCAACCTATGGGAGGGGGCATTATTCTTGGAGGTGACCCATACTTTTCAGAGCGAGGCACTCTCTTCTTCCTTTTGGGTGTCCCGTACAGTATGTAGAAGTTGAAAGGAAACCTTTGCAACTCCTTTTTGTTGCTAGGTGGTTTGGCTTCTAAAATAGCCTTCGCTTTATTTTTATCAAGTTCAATCCCTCTATTGTGTACTAAGAAACCAAGAAAATTTCCTGTATTAATAGGTGACCCATACTTTTCAGAGCGAGGCACTCTCTTCTTCCTTTTGGGTGTCCCGTACAGTATGTAGAAGTTGAAAGGACGCCCAAATGGTTCCCCCAACAAGTCTACTTCGCGAACTCCCTCTTGATGTAGTTGTTTAAACAGAGTATTGCGCGATACTCCTCTCTTTTTCCTTTCTGCTTCTAGGTCGATTTTTTCTTCAATGTCTGTCATCCCATCGTCCTCTTCATCGTTGTAAGCCTCTCTAGAAGTCTGGACTTCTTCACATACCAGCACGCAGGCTTCTCCTTCGTTGTCCTCCCTCTCTTCTTCTTTTTCTTTATTCTTGAATTCATTGGCTAGTAAGTAATTATTGGCCACGACAGGAGGCAACGTACCGAATTGGATAGTGAAGGGCTGATCTGGATCTTCTTCATCCCTTCTATCTCGCTCAAATCTTGATCTCCCAGAAGAAGTTTCTGGCAACTCTTTCATTGATTCATCTATACCAGTCTCTTCACTATCTTTGAGAACATTTTGATTGGCTACCTCAAGTAG
>NW_019244111.1:21448-23194 GCF_002742605.1 Olea europaea var. sylvestris | reverse complement strand
TATAGGAATCATGTCACCCTCTGTCTTTGCGAACTTCCTCATCATCCTAGATGGAATGTTGTTTATAGCTACTCCATTGTTTACAAGCACTTTTGCCACTGGGACGCCGTTAACTAGAGCTTTAACGTATAATGGCCTCAAGTGTTTAGTCAATTTCATGGCTGGCCATTTAAAAATAACCTTTTCAGCAGCCTCTATTTCTACTTCCTGCTTGTTTTCTGTTGAATTATCCCCCTGTGATAGGTCGACGTGCAGTATATCACGCTGATCCTTTGTCTCCTGAACTTCCTTCCTACTTCTTTCTAATGCTTCCTCATCAGTTACCCAACCTATGGGAGGGGGCATTATTCTTGGAGGTGACCCATACTTTTCAGAGCGAGGCACTCTCTTCTTCCTTTTGGGTGTCCCGTACAGTATGTAGAAGTTGAAAGGACGCCCAAATGGTTCCCCCAACAAGTCTACTTCGCGAACTCCCTCTTGATGTAGTTGTTTCAATAGAGTATTGCGCGATACTCCTCTCTTTCTTCTTTCTGCTTCTAAGTCGATTTCGTCTTCAATGTCTGTCATCCCATCGTCCTCTTCATCGTTGTAAGCCTCTCTAGAAGTCTGGACTTCTTCACATACCAGCACGCAGGCTTCTCCTTCGTTGTCCTCCCTCTCTTCTTCTTTTTCTTTATTCTTGAATTCATTGGCTAGTAAGTAATTATTGGCCACGACAGGAGGCAACGTACCGAATTGGATAGTGAAGGGCTGATCTGGATCTTCTTCATCCCTTCTATCTCGCTCAAATCTTGATCTCCCAGAAGAAGTTTCTGGCAGTTCCTTCATTGATTCATCTGTACTGGTCTCTTCATTATTTTTGAGGACGTTTTGATTGGCTGTTTCCCATTCAAAACATCCTAGAGACCCAGGGCATCTAAAGACAGTTTTGTGTATGTCTTCTTCAGCTATATAAATTTGATTGTATTCTAAATACCCATCCATGAAAGAATACATGACAAGTCCGGCAGTTGAATCTACTAAAGAATCCACCGTGGGCATTGGATACTCGTAATGTCATACATTTGGTCGGCGAGGTTGCGGCCTGAATGTTCTTCCATTATCTGCTGGCCTGAACTGCCTCTCAAAAGGTGGTCCTCTATAGAATGATGTACCTCGCCCTCTACCAGGCTGAGTGTTTGGGAAGAAGGTAGGGCGATGAAGATGCTGCCATATCCCTGGTTTCTCCGTATTTCCATTCACTTCTCTTTTACACCTTGCACACAGGACGTCTTCGTCCTTTTTTGGTTCTTTCACCTTGATTCGTTCAAAGACGCTGGGATGTGGTCTAGGATCCTCTTCTCCATCATCTACGACCAACTTGAATTTTGGTAACTTGTTTTTGAATCCAGATGTTACCATGTTTACTCCAAGTGGTTGTGGGAAAGGATTCTCGTCCACTGCCATCTTTTTCTTATCATCGAACGTAATTCGTCCTGATTCAATGGCATCCTGCAATACATGGCGGAAAACCAAGCAATTGTTAGTCAAATGTGACCATGCATTATGCCACTTACAACATTTTTTACCCTTACTTTGTTCAGGGTTTGGCAATTTGTGCTTATCGCTCAATTTTATCTGCTTATCCCTATATAATTTGTCAAATATAAGGTCAGCTTTGGTTACGTCGAACGAGAACGTTCTAGCCTTTATGTTTCCATCTTTTATGGGCTCATCTTTACCCGATGGTCTAGGCTTGGCCATTAT
>NW_019244111.1:8685-20434 GCF_002742605.1 Olea europaea var. sylvestris | reverse complement strand
TTCATTGTCCTCCCTCTCTTCTTCTTTTTCTTTATTCTTGAATTCATTGGCCGGTAGGTAATTATTGGCCACTACAGGAGGCAACGTACCGAATTGGATAGTGAAGGGCTGATCTGGATCTTCTTCATCCCTTCTATCTCGCTCAAATCTTGATCTCCCAGAAGAAGTTTCTGGCAGTTCCTTCATTGATTCATCTGTACTGGTCTCTTCATTATTTTTGAGGACGTTTTGATTGGCTGTTTTGAGTAGTTTAGGCGCTTTAGGATGTGGCATTCCCTGTTGCTGCCTCATCATCCGTCCGTAGTTTCGTTGGAAATGCCTTTGTTGGGTCCTTGTCATCTCATCGAAGGGTATTGCCCTTCCTGCATTGTACTGGAATGAATGTCATACATTTGGTCGGCGAGGTTGCGGCCTGAATGTTCTTCCATTATCTGCTGGCCTGAACTGCCTCTCAAAAGGTGGTCCTCTATAGAATGATGTACCTCGCCCTCTACCAGGCTGAGTGTTTGGGAAGAAGGTAGGGCGATGAAGATGCTGCCATATCCCTGGTTTCTCCGTATTTCCATTCACTTCTCTTTTACACCTTGCACACAGGACGTCTTCGTCCTTTTTTGGTTCTTTCACCGTGATTCGTTCAAAGACGCTGGGATGTGGTCTAGGATCCTCTTCTCCATCATCTACGACCAACTTGAATTTTGGTAACTTGTTTTTGAATCCAGATGTTACCATGTTTACTCCAAGTGGTTGTGGGAAAGGATTCTCGTCCACTGCCATCTTTTTCTTATCATCGAACGTAATTCGTCCTGATTCAATGGCATCCTGCAATACATGGCGGAAAACCAAGCAATTGTTAGTCAAATGTGACCATGCATTATGCCACTTACAACATTTTTTACCCTTACTTTGTTCAGGGTTTGGCAATTTGTGCTTATCGCTCAATTTTATCTGCTTATCCCTATATAATTTGTCAAATATAAGGTCAGCTTTGGTTACGTCGAACGAGAACGTTCTAGCCTTTATGTTTCCATCTTTTATGGGCTCATCTTTGCCCGATGGTCTAGGCTTGGCCATTATAGGACAAGTATATGTATCTCCTTTGACCAATTCGGCCAAACACATTTCGGCTTGATCGTATGACTCGTCGTCGATGGCATGAACATCGAAATTTGTGTCTTTGTAATAAGTCCCTTTACTAGAATTTTTCATTTATTCTTCCTCTCTTATCAGTCGTTCATACCTAATCACATTCGCACTTAACTGGAAAAGGTCAGGAAACTCCTTGTCCTGGAACTTCTTTTTTAAATCAAAGCTCAAGCAGCCCTGATCGATTTTGACAAATTCTTTTTCGGGCAGAGGTACAAAACACTTACTTCTTGCTGTTTTGAACCTTTGGAGAAAACTTTCTGCCCATTCGTTTGGCATTTGACGTAGATTCGCCAAATCAGCCAAAATGACTTCAGATTCAGTTTTATAAAACTGAGCGTGAAACAACTGTTCCAGTTGTTGCCATGTTTGAACAGAGTTCCCTGGCAAGTTGATGAACCAGGAGAAAGCTACTCCTGTTAACGAACTAGGGAAAAACCTCATTTTATGGTAATTGGTTACATCACCACTTTACAATGTGAATCGCCCTATGTGTTCTAGAGTGGACACCTCTCCTAAACTGGTAAACAGTGAGAATTCTGGCACTTTGTACCCTCTAGGCCATGGGTATGCTTGGTCTACCCAATCAGGATATGGTTTTGTGTACGTCGGTCTAATGACGGGACGCACCCCAAAAGCCATTTGATCCTGTATGATTTTCATAATCTGGTTCCTCAGCATGACGTTGGGATCATATGGAATTCCTACAGGCTGATTAACCGGTTGATTTGCATGAGGCCTGATGTTTGGTCCTTGATTGGCAACAAAATTACCATAATTAGGGCCATTACCATTAGCCTGAACATCTGTTCCCTCATTAACACGTGGGGTGTGCTGTCCATTGTTTAGGACATTATCTCTTATGTTTGGATTACCCCCAAGTTAGGCATACTACTACCATTGTTCTGATTTGGCACTGTAGTACCCCTTGGTTTGAAGTAGAGGGACCAGAAAGCGGTTCTACCCCTTGATTCGAATTTAGGACCGAGGGATTATGTCTCACAATTGTCCTAGTTTGAAAGTGGTTTGTAAGAGATATAGCAGGTTGACATATTTGGCCTACTAACTTATTCATTGTTTCGTTCAACGTCTTTAGTTGTTTGGCCATGTTGTCATAGTGTACATTCCCATTTTGTGTAAATATTTCCATATTATGAATACTTCGAAGATTTACCCGTTCAACGACGTCTTGCGTGAGTTCTCCAAGTAATGTACGCATGGTTCAAGGACTCAACTCCGTCATTGGTTCGTAACGACTGTTACTGCTCTGGTTCTGTCCATCTGTTCGTGGAGAGGCATGCTGCTCCTCATATCGCTCGATCACAGACTGGATTCCTCCCTGGCTTGCTACTTCCTTATTGGATCTCTGAGGCATATTGTTTCACCTTTTGTACTTTCAACATCTAACACCACTGTCCCACTGGGCGTGCCAAATTGTTTCGCGCGGGTTAGTTGCTAATAATTAAAAAGGATCAGACGATTGTGTAAGGGACAAACCTCTTGAGACAAAGTCCCAAAAAGGGGTGTTCTTTTATTGGCGATGACTTTACAATTGGAAATTAAAAACAACGTGCCTCCAAGGGGCGCAAGCACACGAGTTACTGAAAGAAAAGTGTTTAAGTTTAAGCTAAGGAAATGAAAATTACATGTTCTCGGTTCGAGAGTTTTTGATTCGGTCTTTTGCTTCTATGTCCTTTCTCCCTTTTATAATTCATGGTCGATCTCTTTGTGATCAACCGCCCTAAAAACTGCTTGATCGTCCTATAACTGCCCACTTTTTTCGTAATGGCCAACTTGTCATGAAAATTGTCTTTTTTAACTGCTGCCATTACTCTTCATCGTTTAACCGCTTTCAATTGAATTCCTTGAATCGTGGAACGTGATAGGGCTGCTTTAATAACTGCACTTCTTGATAACCACGACGCTTTATGTTTGTTAAGACCTTGGGCGACTTGAAGGTTTGGGCGATAATAGAGTAACAGCTCTGGGCGACTGTATGACACTCCATTCGCTCAGATTCTGGGCGACTTGCAAACTTGGGCGATGGCGTTACCGCGTTCTTGGACCTCCTTATTTGGGCATTCATCTTGATTTGTTCGATTGGGCTTCGTTCTTTGGGCTATCTGATTTGGGGATCTTCCAATTGGGCTTCACTCCTTGAGCTGTTCGATTTGATCTGAATTTTTATGTGTCAACAGGTACCCATCTTGAAATACAGCAACAAAATTGAGAATCTAGAGGTAGCTTTTCGTGTATTTTGATGTTCCTCAAAAAGCTCATTGGTTGATGACCATGAGAGCTATTTCAGAATAGGATCATCATATCTACTAATCTTTTCGGCTTGCACTGTGTCACATTAAGCTTATGTGTGGCCCCATTTTGGTAAGAAAATGTATTTTGAAATAGTGATTTTTTGAAAAATGTTTAATTAAAAAGGAGGAATTTTTTTTTTTGATTTATATGTAAAAAATATTTTATGGAAGAATGTGTGGTTGAAAATGAGTTTTTGAAAAAATTGGGCCAAAAATAGGCTAAATTTTTGGTGTATTTTTCCCAAGAATTTCATGCAAGTTATTTTAGTATTACATTGAATGTAGAAATATGTTTCTCATGTGCAAATTTAACTTGGCTGCAAGAGGTCAAGAATAAATAATCGTGTTTATGTTTCGCTAAGTAGCCATAAATTTTCTTTTTCTTGCACAACACCATGACATTTAACGATATAATGCTTTATTCAAAAAAATATTAACAATTTTTCCTTAAAAACATGTAGAAGGACGTCGCAGGATTAGTAAAATTGTATAAAATAAAAACCATTTACCTTTTGTAATGGAGAGTATAGTGCTAGCATGAATGCAAGTAACGAGCGCCTACAAATGAAAATAATAATAATAATAATAAAATAAATCTTTAGTTCAATTAGTTTCGCAATTGAAGGTAATAATTTACACAAGATTTGAACTTTACTATTACTACTCAAACAAGGCCTTCTAATTTTAAGCCTATTAAGTGGAAATTGAGAAATTCTAGCACAATCCGGAGAAAATGAAAGACAAATTATACATGGTATGAAGCAGTGTTAAATAGAAATCACACTTAAATGAAAAAGCTACATTTTGGACAACATAAATTCTCACTTCATTAAAGAATTATTATATTGAACATCTTAAAGAACTGATTACACTCATTCACACTACATAGTGCAATCATTAAAATCAAAATGAACATTTAAATGCGATTGTAATTTTCACATCATAATTAATATAAGAAAGTAAATAGATTCTGAAAAGTGAACTCTCAAAGATGGACAATCGAAAAAAGGAAATACGATAACCCAAAATGAATTAAATTCTTAATGAATAACTTTTGTGAGCAGAAGGTAAACTAATTGAGGACAACAAGCGCACATAGAACAGAGAACAGAGCACAGATTATGTTAAGAAAAAAGGCATACAAAAGGAAGAAGATAGAAAGTAAAAAAATTTAGAAGCAATAAGAAATGTATTAACGAATTGAAAATTATACAATTCCATTGTCTATAAATACAAGGAGACAAGAAATTGGAAATGTAAGAACCAAAAAGTGAGGAAAGAAATAGAAGAGGAGTGCACATTACCCGGTAATGGGAAGAGAAGAAATCGTTGTTTAGATGGAAGAGAAGAAATCGTTGTTTAGATGTAGTATGTTTGAAGCTAACAATGAACCTTAGAGGATCGACAAAATAAGAGAATTAGTAAATTCTAAAAGAAACAATAAATAGATTGACAGAAAATTAATAAACTATTAAATAAGAGGAAAATGTCATATGTACATAATAGTGTACATATAACATGGAGGGGGGCCATATACAATAAAATATTCTTGGGCCCCTCTTCATGTGAAAGATGTGTAATGTATTCTGTATACCTCATGGTGTACACATTGCATTTCCCTAAATATGATTGAAATATAGGATAGGTACAAATGAAGTAAGAACTACGTTCATATGAGATAATAACACAAATGGTCACTGAACTTTGCAAAAAAATTTCACTAGTTCACTGAATTTTAAAGATCACCTAAGTCATCACTAAACTTTGCAAAAAAGTTTCCACAAGGTTACTGAACTTTAAAAATTACCACATTCATTACTAAATTTTGCAAAAGATTTTCCAAAGGTCACTAATTTAGTGATTTTCTAGGAAACATTTTGCAAAGTTTAGTAATCCTGTGGAAACTTTTTGTAAAGTTTAGTGATGAATGAGACGATTTTTAAAGTTCAGTGACCCGTGAAAATCTTTTGCAAAGTTTACTGATGATTTGGGTGATTTTCAAAGTTCATTGACCCAGTGAAAACTTTTTGCAAAGTTCAGTGACTATTTTGGATTATTATCTCTACTTCATATGTTTAAAATTGAAGCACATATTTTATTTCTACTGAATTTTATGAACTATTACCTAATAATCTGACATGTTTACTAAAATGAAAAGTTACCTGTGATATGATATCCATATCATCGAATTCACTTTTGAACTTTAACACTGTTGAAGAGCTCATGTATGATAACAGTGTGCCTAGAAGTAGAGTATTGAATTTTAAATGTCAAGTACTTGTTAAAAATAAAGAATTCATCCACCAGAAGGGACAGTAATACATTCAGGTTTCTTTAACTGGAATATCAGTTTTCTTATTAATGTGTTATGGTGGCTTTAGATAAGTACATTTATTCATATGCAACAGCACACACTCCATAGACAAGATTAGGAGATGATATCATTTAGCCACAGTGGGTTGCTCTGTCAAGTATAGGAACACGAATAGAGTGTGCTCAATAGTAGTTGATGGGGATCAGGGATTTGGTTTGCAAACTGTCGGAATGCAATGTCGTATTCTGTCAAAGTATATGTATGGATATTATATACGCATAGATAGTGCGATTTTTCATCATTTCATAAAAAACACTAGTCCATTTTCCTTCCTCAAAAATTCATCACTTGACTTCGGCGTCAGAGTACTCCCGGCCACCATCGCTTGCATTTTAACGTGTTGTTGAATGCATAGAAGATGGAGGAGTTGGCTGAGTGGGCTCTTACTGTAAACCGGACAGGATCCAGACGTCAACAACTATTACTCCATGATTAATAAAGAGAAGCACGACACACGAAGTAAAAAGCCAGTATAAAATGAGACAAATGAAGAATAGAAGACGAAAAATTACTAAATATGGGTACATCCCTTATTGAATTCCAATGCTACAAAACATAAAGCACATGAATATACTGTGTCTCATCAGGTAACGGATTCTGCAGGGTCTCAGAAAAGAAGAACAGAATACATATACTTTGACAGAATACCACATTGCATTCTGACAGTTTGCAAACCGAATCCCTGATCCCCATCAACTACTATTGAGCATACTCTATTCGTATTACAACAACATTAGAATCAGGAAACGACGTGTGACAAAGAAAGCAAAATCCACAAGAACTAGCAATGCAATAGTTAATCAAACGGAGTCTACAGAAGGCATCTGCTTAAAAACTTAACATGCTTTGCAACTCTTCCTACAATATCCCGGAAGATCTGAAGATCCGACCATATACTCAGGATTCTTGGTGCATTCCCCGAGGGAAGCCCATCTTTCACAGTTTTCATGTGCATCTGCACAGGTCCCGTCGGATCCAACAACCTTGTCGAAAGAATTGACATGAATCCACTTTGTCGCTGACCACTTTTCACCTTCTATTACAGGACAACCCGCATGGAGACTGGTAGGGTCAGGAACTGCGTCTGGATGAAGACTGAAGAAAAGAAGGGCATCCCCTTTCCGTGGCTTCACTGTAATATTTTCAAAAATGAAAGAAGAAGATGAGCACATCAACATTCTGCTGATTTGGCATACAGAATCTACTGAAGTGATTAAGATGCGATTTAATATCTCACCTCCAATACCTTTCCGTCCACACTCTGATAAATCTTCATCAACTGAAACCGACCTGCGACGAGATGTCTCCTGAAAAGTTGTGTGAAATTTGAATTAACAGTCAGGTACAAGGACAGTGAAACCATTTAAAAATGAGAGGGGCCAAAGCGATCAATTCAGAGAATGAACTTTTGGTCATTTTCCGTGACTAGGAATTTAAGTTCTAATAATTCTCCCCTGAGAAACAGAAGAACTGAAAAGGATGATTGACCAATGCTTAATCAGTTTCACTACAAATCGCCCTTCATAAACCCATAATCACCTCATATATCAATTAAAACCTGAACATACCACAAATTTTTATAAGCTGATGAACTAAAAGATTACAAGGTGGAACATTCGACTAACCTCTGCTGAGGGAAACACTGTTTCACCCCCTTTCTCAACATCAGTAAGATACATAAGAACAGTCGCAATGCGGTGTCCACCACGAGCAATATTCACCTTGTCGACGAAGTAGTCATAGTGAGGTTCATATTTCTGTCCAGGCTCATAACGAAGTACTTGTATGTCTTCTCCATTTTCTAAATGTGAAAGAAAGGAAAGAAATCAGACCTTAACATTTGCAGTGCAAGTCATATTTCCATTGCACAGAAATAAAAAAGAAAAAAAGAACAGAAGAGGGTGCCCAAGATAATCTCCAACCTTATGCTGTAGCAACTGAAACAAATGCAAAGCGAAGGAAAATAGTAACCACTCTTATGCTGTAGCAAGGAAGGTTTAGTTCAAATACTGGGTAATTATCAGTTTATTGGCCGAAAAAATTCTTTCACTGGCACCTTGCAAGTATTCCATTTTCTGGTTATATTATAATTTCCTACTTTAGCATTTTATCAGACTCCACGAGTTTTATACACATCTTACTTCTTATAGACGCTTGGTCCAAGGGTTGGCAATTTTGATGGCCATGTCATGTTTGTCTTCTGTCACAAACCCATCATGGTCAAAGGAGCTTAACACAAACACAACCTGCCAATTAACTTGGTCAACAAGATACACCCTAACACATCTAATTACTATCTATCCAATGGTAACAAAAACTGCTCAGCACAATATTTTTGACAACTGAACAACACATAATGGAACAATGTCTAAAGGAATCATCACTCATTAGGCAACCTATATTTGGACAGGTCGACTAGGGCTCCTCTCCATATTATAAAATGATGTTAATTCCATGTTAACTGGCTGATTTGGGTTCCGTCAGCAAGTCAATGCTATTCATTTACAATTGGTTTGAGCTGTTATTGCAAGACAGTAAAGCATAAGCTATATACACAAGTTGTTCAACTCCAAGAGCATGACAGAAATTGCCAACCAACATTGTGGTTTTATTTAATTTGCACACGTGCACTACACATTGATGGTCACTCTTATATATGCCAATTGTAAATATATATTACATTGCAACAAACAAAAATACTAAGCTGAGTTACTTTAACAACCAATCAATCTTGAAATTTTTTTCCCTCTCGTGTGATTATTTTCTCTTATCCTGCTTGCTCTAAAAATTACTAAGTATGAATCAGAGTAAACAAATTTTTATATGATTGTACATGCTGTCTATGATGTTAGATGGATCAAAAAAATCTTAATCCACTGAGTTCAGACCAAGGGTTTTCACAAGATAAGAACTATGGCTCCATATATGGAGGAGAGGAGGATTTTGCAGACCAAGAAAAGCTAAAAAATTGATCACACTCGGAAGTGAATTGTGCCACAAAGATAATGTTCAACCATTATTCAACAGCAAATTATGAAGTATTCTTCATCATTTGTTGTGGCATATAAGGTAGTAAAAGATGAATGCTTTCAGGACTGAACATTGATAAAATATTCATTATTGAAAAGAATATAAAGTAAGATATGATGCAGCATACAGGTCTTCAGAAGAAGAAAAAGTTGACAAAATTAGCCTAAGATGAATAATTCTGCTCAAACAGGTGCCGTGACAGGCCCTGTGACAAGTGCCCCCCTACTGGAGGGGGTGTTGGTGAGGCTGGCAGGGGCGCCAATTGGAGGGGGCCAAATTGGCGCCCTGTCACAAGGCCTGTCATAGTAGCCCAACCTATCTAAGAAATAGGAAAAATTACGCACTGATATATTTCAAATCTTTAAAATTGAAAAACCATCAAATATAATTTGGAAAACAATCATGGGCTGGTCATAATATCTGTTGATAGCATGAGCAAGAAAATATATTGAAGTGACATCTTTATTAAGAATATGTCATGCCTTTTGGTAGGAATGTCCACATAGCAATCTTCTCTTCGATGCCGTCAATGATAGGGTCCTACAGGAAGAGATGGGTAAATGAAAGAGTATACAATGCATAAAATTCTCAAAGATCAAAAGCCTAAATTTAGGCAAAAACATGAAATAGAAGAATGAATTGTCCTGAAATTAAAGAGGCTTCAAATTCCAGTAGATTCACACAATCCCTCCTAGTACTATGCATCTCTTCGAGATGGTTAAAATCACATGTTCTAGAACATTTGCAGCACATTAAAATAAATTCACTATAAAACATCCATAACGTTCGATGGCCAAATGCTCTTCGAAAGATCAGCCCATGATCTGAAGATGACATTTACCTTAGCTCAAATTAGGCTCTTTAAGCTAGGAAATGTCAAACGTTGTCTCCATGAAGTTTCAGTTCATCACAGACTCATTTATGTTCATCTTAACTGGTGAATTATGCAAATTTTAGCATTCCTCAGCACTCATTTATGATCGACTGCTAGTTTTATCAACCAAAGCATCAGTGTCAGCAGGGTCATTTAGATCACGATGACCTTCAAAATAAAGCTCAGACTATCCATTAGGTTCAAACTTGAAAAGTACAGCCTTTCCAAAAGTCAATGCATGATACACTAACACTTATAAGCCACGGAACAGAAAATCCAGCAACAATTGAATGAGAAAAATCGAACCTTGTTTTTTGGGATGAACATTCCGGAACTGGTCCGAACCTCGCTCAATTTACTTTTTCCAGACTCATTGTCAGCTACCGCTGATCTCTTCAACTCTGATTTTGCCTAATTTACATATTGATTGCATACAAATTTATAAATGCTTTATAAATATAATCAAAGTCATAACTATTGCATACAAATATATAAATGAATTATAAATATAATCAAAGTCATACATTAATTTCAACAACAAATTCATAATTACTCTTCATTATTATCCACACTGACCCACTACTATTTTTCTTACCATTCATCTTTTTAAACCATTTATAAATTTGTCAAACCAAGGCTCACACAAAATCAATTATTTCCATGACACGTAAAAGTCAAAACATATAATGCACAAAAGAAATACTCACAAGAGATTAAATGGTTGCATCTTTATAAACCATTTATAAATTTGTCAAACCGAGGCTCACACAAAATGAATCCTTTCCATAACACGTAAAAGTCAAAACATATAATGCACAAAAGAAATACTCACAATAGATATTAAATGGTTGCATTCATCTTCCGTAAGAAATCCTTCGTAAACAAATGCTCTGAAGTGCATTTCAAAAAATGCTCAATCAGTACAATACTATTACTTAATTAATACCAAAAAAAAAAAAGAATATAAATTGATTCAGAAACTAAACAATTTTTAAATACCTGGGTTTCCATGATACAGTTTTGACTTTAGACGGATTAATGATCGAAGAGCACAAGCATTTCTGCGCGATCGATGCAATCCATAGCAGGAAAAATAGAGAAAAATTCGGAAACTTAATCATGAGCTTAAATAGAATTATTACTATTATTGTTTTTTAGAAAGAGTAGAGATTTTGAGGAAAGATTTAGAATTTTTCGGGAAAATTTTGTTTCAATCTGAATTTTGGGATTTTAGATATTTCATCAAAGGAAGTACCGGTTTGACGATAAATATATATGGTTTTGTGCGTCACCGAAACGACGACGTTTGTGCTAATTTACCTTGGCATAGATTCTCTGGAGGCTATCCAACTTACCTTTTGGGTTTAGTTTGGTCACTCAACTTCAATTTATTTCAATTTTACCTCCCAACTTTTTTTTCGATGACATTTCATCCAACATCATTTCCCGGACTAACCGATCTCGCCAACAGTGTTTTGGCTAATGGGAATGTGTTCAATTTACACTTTCCATGCTAGGAGATAAGGGGTTAAATCATTAATCTACAATGCATGGATGGAATCAAAATCACATTTTGCATGTGAATCGATAAAAAAAACTACATAGTGTAAATTTGACAAATGAATATACATTTGGTTTATTCTTGTCAGCTGGATTGGTATTCCTATCGTCCATGTCATGAGATTTGATCATTTTGATAACGATATTGGACATAATGGTCAATTTTAAATAAAAATAAAAATTATAAATTAAGCGATGAAATTGAAACAAATTTAAGTTGGATGGAATTACTCCTAATGACCTTAAAACTTGGAGCCAAGCAATTTGCACTTCGAAATATACCTTAAAATTGAAGTTGAGATTCAACATTTTTTTTTGTTTCAAACTCAGTATTTGCGTACACTGTACCTTCAACACCTTATAATGCCAGAAGAAACACGTAAAACATATTTGGTGGGTCATATTAGACTAGATAAGAATTGAAATAACACTATCTAATCCTAATCCTGTATTTTG
>NW_019244111.1:0-2825 GCF_002742605.1 Olea europaea var. sylvestris | reverse complement strand
CTCTGATCAAATGAAAAGAAATCGGTTATACATTGTATTTAAGAGATTCCTCATTTTCCATTCGGTTTAGGGGAACTCAATAAAATTGGCCCAAAAAAGGACAAAATTGCATTAAGAATTTTGTAGTCGAAATTGATGGCATGTTCTCGTTATGTTCATGTGTCATTTTCTCTCATTCATTGTTATAATGTGGTTCATTTTCTTTCACCTTGATGCTATAGTTCATCAGACCAATATCAAAAGCCAATAGTTTTGTACTTGTGACTACAGTTTTTTGACAAAATCTGCTGTAATGACCCAGAATCAGGATTATGTTCCTATAAAATGCATAGCCAAAACACCACCGCAGTTGAAGGGGTTAAAAGGAGGACAGGTATGGTTGAATTAGCATATGAAAATCATTTCGTTGGTAGCTTTGTTCTCCAGACAACTACTCAGACAGCTTGTTCCATCTCATCGCATCATGGCTCTCCCAAAGTGCCACACGAGTTTTCATCGCCTGCAACACCAGAACTTCCATTCGATCGGTTCGAATTCGAGTGAGGGGCATTAGTTGAATGGGGGCTTCCACGTGAGTACCGGTTCTGTGCAGCAGTACTACTTCTTGTTGCCTTGAGCCGGGCCTTTCTACCCTGACAGTATTGTATTTACACACAAAAACATGTTAGTATCCACCGGAGAAAAAATAAAATTACATCTGACAATACAGACATGGCTTGTTTGATAGGGCAGATTGTGCTGGGTTGGACAATATTAAGAAAGAAAAAGAAGCTTAAATCTCGTTCATTGTACAGTGCAGTCATGTCTAA
Source organism: Olea europaea var. sylvestris (assembly GCF_002742605.1). Taxonomy (NCBI): domain Eukaryota; kingdom Viridiplantae; phylum Streptophyta; class Magnoliopsida; order Lamiales; family Oleaceae; genus Olea; species Olea europaea. Next base: position 2,016 of record NW_019244111.1, on the reverse strand, counting down.
AATTGTACACCAAACATTGGCACAGGATAAAAAGGCCATAAATTACAAGATTCATGCTTCAGAAGAGAGTTGATTTGATGACAAATGAGAATGGGAGGAAAGAGTATTACCTTACCCATGCACTTCTCCAAATGAGGAGCAAACCGGCCAGCCATTATAGATCTGCCACAATTCATGCACTCAAGGATTTCATTCGCTACTGGAGGATGAGTTTGCCCAAATATATCGACAATATATTTGCCATTGGTTTCACCACTATGACTAGGATCAGATGCCCTGGCCCGGGCTTCTGCAGACAACCTTAATTCCTCTTCCTCTTCATCCAAGTTACGATCAAGTCCTAACCTTGCAATCCGGTGTGCCTCTGATGCAACATCAACAATAATAGAATCGAGAAGATCTCCAAAAATATCAGATGATAGCTGCAAAGGCAAACCGAAGTACAGGCAAATTTCTATTAGATTCTCCCTCTATCCCATAAACATGTGACCACAGACACCCATGACGGAGAAAAGCATGTGAATGACACATCATAAAATATACTTTGAGTTATAACATGGTAACAAACATTTCGTCTGTGTTTACTTGCGCTTGGATATGGGTAAGTACGTTCAAATGTTGGGCAAAAAAAAAAAAAGGAAGGGAACTGTGAATATATTGATATACAGCATATCAAATATTTTAATTGTTTTCTCAATCTATGTAAAATTATCCATTCAAATGCAACCAAGATGAGCATTTAAATTTAAATTAAACAATCATATAACAAATTAAACATATTTGGCAGACTTTCTAAACTTGTACACTAAAAAATATTAAACAAGCATCTGAGTGTTGGGTCCATGACACGTACTTCATGCATACAGAGAAGTCCAAGTTACACAGTATTTGATACTAATGATTTATACACATAATAATAGCTAAATGTCAAACCTGCATAAAAAAAGAAAGAACCTGGACACCACTAAAGTAAAGGAAAGGAAGATAAGATCCAACTTAGAAAGTGCACTTTTTAATCCAACGACAAAACAGAAAGAATGTGCATTCTTCTTCAATTAAAAGTAAAGAAGGTTGACCGTAAAAATAGAAAGGCCATCCATATGATTAGTATATAAACATACAGGAAGACACCACACACAAACAACAGGCACAAAAACATACAATTGAAAAGGTATTTTTGTACTACAGGCTCGTGAATTGATATGAACATTTTAGAAAAATTTCCCATGTGCAAACAGTCTACTAGCATTTGTAACAAGTGATGCTCAAAGTTTTCTCTTTTCATGCAAGAAGTTAAAAGAACAATTGAGTCAACCATTTGGTAGAACCAAGAAATGAATCTTTCTCCGCATAGCTACAATCTCTTGAAACAAATTATAAAAGAACCACACTGACAAACAAAAGTAAAATTCATGAGCAGAACGGACAATTACCTGTGAGTTAGAAGACACATTGTCCTCCGTTGGTGTTAACATGAGTAAAATAACAGAGATTCAAAGCTTAATTAAGTTTGCACCCTCCGAAAGCTTTCAACTGGTAGAAAAATAACCTGGTGAGGTAGGAAAAAGGGATCGAAAGCCAATTAAGCAATAGAAACAAAATATCAACATAAAAGTTTCCACCAAATAATAATAATCATCATCATCATCTACAATTTCGAAAATTGTCACTATTCTCTAAACTCTCATTATAAGTTGACATCAGTACCTAAATAACGAGCATCGATTGGATTTATTCCTTAAAACTAAAGAATTACATCAAAACTCGTGGTATTGAATATAAACATAAACCTATTACCTCCATTTAATTCTAGACAATTAGGATCGTAGCTAAATTAGAACCCTAGCTTCAATTTCTTACTTTAACCATCTGAATTAAGAAAAATTGCAATAACAATCAAATTTCGTGATCCGCCGTAAATGTAATGTAATTAAAATAGATTTTAACAAAAATACAAAAGTGGACACCATACTTTGTACAAGAAAATTCAGATAATCGATTGAGATTTTTATTTTT
>NW_019244110.1:0-1565 GCF_002742605.1 Olea europaea var. sylvestris | reverse complement strand
TCTACATCTTCTACCATAGAGAGCTTCGTATGGTACCATTCCAATAGTTGCTTGGAAACTGTTATTATAAGCAAACTCTACTAAAGGTAAGTATGACTCCCAATTACCTCCTGGACCCAGAACACATGTTCTCAGCATGTTTTCCAAATTTTGGATGGTCCTTTCAGACTGACCATCAGACTGGGGGTAATATGTTATACTAAAGTTCAGCTTCGTTCCCATAGCTCCTTGTAGACTTTTCCAAAATTTGGACGTGAACCTTGGGTCTCTGTCAGACACAATGGATACATGTACACTGTGTAATCTCACAACCTCTTTTATGTACAACTGTGCCAATTGGTCTAAACTGAATGTCATTTTCACTGGAAGAAAATGAGCTGATTTCGTTAATCGATCCATTACTACCCATATAGCATTATTTCCTCTTGCTAACTTCAGGAATCCAACCACAAAGTCCATCGTGATATTTTCCCATTTCCATTCAGGTATATCTAGTGGATTTAAAAATCCAACTGGTTTTTGGTGTTCTGCCTTAACCTGTTGACATACCATGTACTTATGTACATACAGCCTTATACTTCCTTTCATATTTCTCCACCAAAATGTATCTCAAAGATCTCGATACATGTTCGTTCCACCAGGATGTGCAGTGCACGAGGTGGAATGAGCTTCTTTCAATATCTCATTTCTCAAGGCTTTATCCTTAGGTACGCAAATTCTTTCTCTAAATATCAGTGCCTGATCCTTAGCTACTCCAAAGCCCTTTTTCTTATCGGTACCAACTTCATTCTTAATCTTATGCAAAAATGAGTCTTTATTTTGTGCTTCTATAATTCGATCTCTAAGAGTAGGTCGAATTATTAAAGCTGCTAGACGAGCAGTGACTTGTCTTGGTGTGGTAACCACTTCGATCTGTAACTTTTCCAAGTCCTTGACTAACTCCACTTGAGAGGTGGGTAGTGACGTCAATTGTCCCATTGATTTTCTACTTAGAGCGTCAGCCACGACATTAGCCTTACCCGGATGGTAGTGAATAGTGCAGTCGTAATCGTTCACCAATTCCAACCATCATCTTTGTTGCATATTCAATTCCTTCTGTGTGAAGAAATACTTGAGACTTTTGTGATCTGTGTAGATATCACACTTCCGTCCATACAAGTAGTGTCCCCATATCTTCAAAGCATGTACTACCGCTGCAAGTTCTAAATCATGCGTCTAGTAGTTCTGCTCATGTTTCTTCAATTGTCTTGAAGCATAGGCTATCACTTTTCCATTCTGCATTAGTACACATCCCAATCCTCACTTGGATGCGTCGCTGTATATAACAAACCCTTCCGTACCTTCAAGTATTGTTAATACAGGTGCTGATATCAACTTCTGCTCAAGTTATTGGAAACTTTGTTCACATTTTTCCGTCCATTAGAATTTTACTCCCTTCCTTATAAGCTGTGTCATTGGTCCAGCTATTTTAGAGAATCCTTCTATGAATCTCCTATAATATCCAGCCAATCCTAGAAAACTCCGTACTCGCCAGCATTTGTTGGTGCTTTCCAGTTGGTTACTGC
>NW_019244109.1:0-1565 GCF_002742605.1 Olea europaea var. sylvestris | reverse complement strand
TCCGGCACTTCTTCAACCTGACATAATTAATAAGGAAATTAATTATTCAGAGGCCCAAATGAAGGAATTTGGCTAAAATCTTGTGATCCCGAGTCTTTGCCCCGAGTCCAATTTCGCAGGCCGTTTCCAATCAACTTGCCAAATTTTGACCCATTCCGACACCGTCGCGCCAAATGACAAAATTGCCCTCGGTGCGATTTTTTTTTTAATTTTCTGTCCAGCACTTCTTCAACCTGACATAATTAATAAGGAAATTAATTATTCACAGGCCCAAACGAAGGAATTTGGCTCAAATCCCGGGATCACGGGTCTATGCCCCGAGTCCAATTTCACAGGCCGTTTCCAATCAACTTGCCTAATTTCGGCCCATTCCGACACCGTCGCGCCAAATGACATAATTGCCCTGGGTGCGGTTTTACATTGTTAATTTTCTGTTCAGCACTTCTTCAACCTGACATAATTAATAAGGAAATTACTTATTCGGTGGCCCAAACGAAGGAATTTGGCTAAAATCCCGTTATCCCGGGTCGATGCCCCGAGTCCAATTTCGGGGGTCGTTTCCAGTCAACCTGCCAAATTTTGGCCCATTCTGACACTGTCGTGACAAATGACAAAATTGCCTTTTGAGCTATTTTTCTTGGATAAATTTCTGTCCAGCACTTCTTTAACCTGACATAATTAACACGAAGATTAATTATTCGGAGGCTCAAACAAAGGAATTTGGCTAAAATCTCGTTATCTCGTGTGTGAGCCCCGAGTCCAATTTCGCGGGCCGTTTCCAATAAACAGGCCAAATTTTGTCCAATTTCGACACCGCCGCACCAAATGAAAAAATTACCGCTAGTGCGGTTTGTCTTTGTTAATTTTCCATCCAACACTTCTTCAACCTAACGAAATTAATAAGAAAATTAATTATTCAGAGGTCCAAACAAAGGAATTTAGCTAAAATCTCGTTATCCCGGGTCTGTGCACCGACTCCAATTTCACGGGCCATTTCCAATCAACCTGCCAAATTTCGGCCCATTCCGACACTGTCGCGAAAAATGACAAAACTGCCCCTACTGCGGTTTTTCTTTGTTAATTTTATGTCCAGCACTTCTCCAACCTGACATAATTAATATGGAAATTAATTATTTGGAGGCCCAAATGAAGGAATTTTGCAAAAATCCCATGATCCCAAGTCTGTGCCCCGAGTCCAATTTCGCGGGCCGTTTCCAATCAACCAGCCAAATTTCGACCGATTCCGACACTGCCATGACAAATGACAAAATTGTCCCTAGAGCGATTTTTCTTGATTAAGTTTCTGTCCGGCACTTCTTCAACCTAACATAATTAATACGAAAATTAATTATTCGGAGTCCTAAACGAAGGAGTTTAGCTAAAATCCCGTGATCCCGGGTATGTGCCCCGAGTCCAATTTCACGGGCCGTTTCCAATCAACCTACCAAGTTTCGGCCCACTCCGACACCGTCGCGACAACTCACAAAATTGCCCCTGGTGCGATTTTGCTTTGTTAATTTTCTGTCCAGCACTTCTTCAACCTGACATAATTAATAAGGAAATTA
>NW_019244108.1:0-1565 GCF_002742605.1 Olea europaea var. sylvestris | reverse complement strand
GCCATATTTCAGCCAATTCCGACACAGTCGAGAAAAATGACGAAATTGTCCCCGGCGCGATTTTTGTTCCCGATCAACCTGTCGAATTTGAGTCCATTCCGACACAGTCGAGAAAAATGGCAAAATTGCCTGCGCGATTTTTCTTTCAGATCAAACTGCCAAATTTCAGCCAATTTCAACACAGTCGAGAAAAATGACGAAATTACCGCCGGCGCTATTTTTATTTCCGATCAAACTGCCAAATTTCAGCCAATTCTGACACAGTTGCGGAAAATGACGAAATTACACCCGGTGCTATTTTTGCTCCCGATCAACCTGTCAAATTTGAGCCCATTCCGACACAGTCGAGAAAAATGACGAAATTGCCCCCGGCGCGATTTTTGTTTCCGATCGGCCTGTCAAATTTTAGCCAATTCCGACCTAGTCGCGAAAAATGACGAAATTGCCCCGGCGCGATTTTTGTTTCCGATCAATCTATCAAATTTGAGCCCATTCCGACACAGTCGAGAAAAATGACGAAATTGCCCCCAGAGCGATTTTATTTCAGATCAAACTGCCAAATTTTTGCCAATTCTGACACAGACGAGAAAAATGAAGAAATTGCCCCCGGCACGATTTTTGTTTCCGATCAACAAGTCAAATTTCAGCCAATTCCGACACAGTCGCGAAAAATGACGAAATTACACCCGGCGCGATTTTTGTTCCCGATAAACCTGTCAAATTTGAGCCCATTCCGACACAGTCGAGAAAAATGACGAAATTGCCCCCGGCGCGATTTTTATTTCAGATCAAACTGCCAAATTTCATCCAACTCCGACACAGTCGAGAAAAATGACGAAATTGCCCCCGGAGCGATTTTTATTCCCGATCAACCTGTCTAATTTGAGCCCATTCCGACACAGTCGAGAAAAATGGCAAAATTGCCTGCGCGATTTTTCTTTCAGATCAAACTGCCAAATTTCAGCCAATTTCGACACAGTCGAGAAAAATGACGAAATTGCCGCCGGCGCTATTTTTATTTCCGATCAAACTGCCAAATTTCAGCCAATTCCGACACAGTCGAGAAAAATGACGAAATTGCCCCCGGTGCGATTTTTATTTCAGATCAAACTGCCATATTTCAGCCAATTCCGACACAGTCGAGAAAAATGAAGAAATTGCCCCCGGCGCGATTTTTGTTCCCATCAACCTGTTGAATTTGAGCCCATTCCGACACAGTCGAGAAAAATGGCAAAATTGCCCGCGCGATTTTTCTTTCAGATCGAACTGCCAAATTTCAGCCAATTTCGACACATTCGAGAAAAATGACGAAATTACCGCCGGCGTTATTTTTATTTCCGATCAAACTGCCAAATTTCAGCCAATTCCGACACAGTCGAGAAAAATGACGAAATTGCCCCCGACGCGGTTTTTGTTCCCGATAAACCTGTCAAATTTTAGCCCATTCCGACACAGACGAGAAAAATGACGAAATTTTCGTCTGCGCGATTTTTATTTCCAATCAAACTGCCAAATTTCAGCCAATTCCAACACAGTCGAGAAAAATGACGAAATTGCCCCCGACG
>NW_019244107.1:0-1565 GCF_002742605.1 Olea europaea var. sylvestris | reverse complement strand
AATTATGTCGGGCTGAAGAGGTGTTGGACAGAAATTTAACAAAGAAAAAACCGCACCAGGGGCAATTTCGTCATTTGTCGCGATGGTGTCGGAATGGGCCGAAATTTGGCAGGTTGATTGGGAAAGGCCCCAGAAATTGGACTCGGGGCAAAGATCCGGGATCATGGGATTTTCGCCAAATTCCTTCGTTTAGGCCTCTAAATAAATAATTTTCGTATTACTTATGTCAGGTTGAAGATGTGTTGGACAGAAAATTAACGAAGGAAAATTGTACCAGGGGCAATTTCGTCATTTGTTACGACGGTGTCGGAATGGGCCGAAATTTGGCAGGCTGATTGGAAACGGCCCTAGAAATTGGACTCAGGGCATAGCCTGAGATCACGGGATTTAAGCCAAATTCCTTTGTTTAGGCCTCCAAATAATTAATTTCTGTGTTAATTTGTTAGGTTGAAGATGTGTAGGACAGAAAATTAACTAAGAAAAACCACACCCGGGGCAATTTCGTCATTTATCGCGACGGTGTCGAAATTTACCGAAATTTGGCAGGTTGATTGGAAACGGCCCCTGAAATTGGAGTCGGGACACAGACCCGGGAACACGGGATTTTACCTAAATTCCTTCGTTTAGGCCTCTAAATAAATAATTTTCGTATTACTTATGTCAGGTTGAAGATGTGTTGGACAGAAAATTAAAAAAGAAAAATCGTACCAGGGGTAATTTCAGCAATTGTTGCCACTGTGTCGGAATGGGCCGATATTTGGCTGGTTGATTGGAAACGGCCCGAGAAATTGGACACGGGAAATAGACCCGGGATTATGGGATATTGGCCAAATTACTTCGTTTAGGCCTCCGAATAATTAATTTCCGTACTAATTAAGTCAGGTTAAAGAAGTGTTGGATAGAAAATTAACAACGCAAAACCACACCCTGGGCAATTTTGTCATTTGTCGTGAAGGCGTCGCAATGGACCGAAATTTGGCAGGTTGATTGGAAATGGCTCAAGAAATTGGACTCGGGGCACAGACCTGGGATCATGAGATTTTCACCAAATTCCTTCGTATAGGCGTCCGAATAATTAATTTCCGTATTAATTATGTCAGGTTGAAGATGTGTTGGACAGAAAATTAACAACTCAAAGCCGCATCAGGGCAATTTTGTCATTTGTTGCGACGGTGTCGGAATGGGACGAAAATTGACAGGTTGATTGGAAACGGCCGCAAAAATTGGACTCGAGGCACAGACCCGGGATCATGGGATTTTAGCCAAATTCCTTCGTGTAGGCCTCCGAATAATTAATTTTCGTATTAATTATGTCAGGTTGAAGAAGTGTTGGATAGAAAATTAAGAAAGAAAAATCGCCCCAGGGGCAATTTCGTCATTTGCCACGACGGTGTCGGAATGGGCCGAAATTTGGCAGGTTCATTGGAAACGACCCAAGAAATTGGAGTCGGGGCATAGACCAGGGCTCACGGGATTTTAGCCAAATTCCTTCGTTTAGGCCTCCGAATAATTAATTTCTGTATTAATTATGTCAGGTTCAAGATGTGATGAACAGAAAATTAACA
>NW_019244106.1:0-1565 GCF_002742605.1 Olea europaea var. sylvestris | reverse complement strand
GTGCTTAGGTCTTACGGGCTAGCCCCGACGCAGCTCAATCCGAACTCCTGGAGCCAGATGGTGGGCTCCTGGATGTTGTGGAAGGAGGCGTCGTTAGGAGTGGAGATGCCCCTTTCCGTTTTCCAAACTCTTTACATACCCAAGGTTACTGCCGGGGGGGATAAGAACCGGGGCTGGTACTACCTGACGTCATGGGGTTCCCACACTCCATTTGTGATCGATCTGCCGAGCTCCATCAAGGAATGGAAGAGCTCTTGGTGCTGGGCAGCGGGGCGATGGGACACAATGGAGGGGGACCCCCTGGCGCCTCTTACAGTCCCGGCGAAGTTTTCAACACTTAGTGAGTATAGTAGTTGATATTTTATTTCTCTTCGGTCGGGCTTGTGTTTAACAGATGTTTCTTTTCGCAGGTTCCCTCCCTCGGTGCGAGCTGTCGACAGAGGACTTCGACATTATTTGCGTTATTTATCAACTGCCTCAGAAGGAGAGGTCATATCACAGGCTCATTCGGAAAAACATACACTTCGTTACTCACGACTTAATGGCGTCCCAAGGTAATAGGACCGAAGCCCACACTCTTTTAACCTGAACTCCCTATACTTGTATTAATTCCTCACTCGTTTCTTTGCAGATAACTTCAAGAAGAAGCTGCCAGTACGCCCTGACTTCAAAACTATTCAGAAGATGATGACTGAAGCAAGGGCACTGAAGGCCTCCTCCTCTTCATATAAGAAGCAAATGGAGGAACTGGTGGAGGCCAGTAAGAGACTTCAGCCTCCGACGGAGGAGGAGGTTCAGGAAGATCCGGAGGCCGACCTCCGAAGGAAGGGCAAGAAAAGTGTTGCCCCTCCCAGACGCCCAACTGTGGCGAGGCCACCCCCAGTTATGCGGCAGACAACTATTCCCACTGGGGTGGCCCTCCCAGAGAGAAACCCCACTGCTGCGGAGCCTGTCGCTGCCCAGGACACGGCGCCCCTCGCGGCCGTACCTATTGAACATGTTCCGGGGCAGCAGAGGAGGAAAAGGGCCCGCTCCAGCAAAGAAGTTGATTTCCTCGGCACCAGTTCAGAAGAGCCAGTAAGGGAGGTGCTGGAGGCTCTCCCTCCGGAAACAGCTGCGGTGGCAGTGGTCCACAGCAAGTATTGGACCGAAGAGTGGAGGGACCACACCGCCTCCTGCACTGCTGAAGACTTGGTGGTGGTGAACAGCGCCTGCGTGGCCCCGGCACTAAGCACAAGTATCCAACTCGAGGGCTTGGTGAAGGATCTAAACTCCAAGAGGGAGGACCTCGCCAAGCGCCTCGAGGAGGCGATGCATTACGGGGACGCTGTGCGAGCTGCCCAGGCCAAAGCTGCCAAGGCAGAAGAGGAAAAGAGAGCTGCTGAGGTCCAGCTCGCTGCTTCGCAGGCGGAGGTGGAGCGGCTGAAAAAAGAGCTCTATGAGGTGGAGTGCCAGGTGGCTGTGATGACTCGGCGGCTTGAGCACGCTAATGAGCACCACAAGCTTGCCACTGATGCCCTGGAGGCCTCCAACAGAGAAAAAGCGGAGCTGAAGCAGCAAGCAGA
>NW_019244105.1:0-1565 GCF_002742605.1 Olea europaea var. sylvestris | reverse complement strand
CGGAATGGGCTCAAATTCAACAGGTTGATCGGCAACAAAAATCGCGCCGGGTGAATTTCGTCATTTTTCGCAACTGTGTCGGAGTTGGCTAAAATTTGACAGGTTGATCGGAAACAAAATTTGCGCTGTGGGCAATTTCGTCATTTTTCTCGACGATGTCGGAATGGGCTAAAATTTGACTATTTGATCGGAAACAAAAATCGCGCCTGGGATAATTTCGTCATTTTTCGCGATTGTGTCGGAGTGGGCTGAAATTTGACAGGTTGATCGGGAACAAAAATCGCGCCGAGGGTAATTTCGTCATTTTTCTCGACGGTGACGGAATGGGCTAAAATTTGACATTTTGATCGGAAACAAAAACCGCGACGGGGGCAATTTCATCATTTTTCGCGACTGTGTCTGAATGGGCTCAAATTTGATAGGTTGATCGGGAACAAAAATCGCGCCGAGGGTAATTTCGTCATTTTTCTCGACGGTGACGGAATGGGCTAAAATTTGACATTTTGATCGGAAACAAAAACCGCGACGGGGGCAATTTCATCATTTTTCGCGACTGTGTCGGATTGGGCTCAAATTTGACTGGTTGATCGGGAACAAAAATTGCGCCGGGGTCAATTTCGTCATTTTTCGTGACTGTGTCGGAATGGGATGAAATTTGGCAGGTCGATCGAAAATAAAAATTGCGCAGGGGGAAATTTCATCATTTTTCTCGACTGTGTCGGAGTGGGCTAAAATTTGACTGGTTGATCGTAAACAAAACCCGCGCCAAGGGCAATTTCGTTATTTTTCGCGACTGTGTCGGAATTGGCTAAAATTGGACAGGTTGATCGCAAACAAAAATCGCGCTGGTGGCAATTTTGTCATTTTTTGCAATGGTGTCGGAATGTGCTCAAATTTAACAGGTTGATCGGGAACAAAACCCGCTCCGGGGGTAATTTCGTTGCTTCTCGTGACTGCGTCGGAGTTGGCTAAAATTGACAGGTTGATCGGAACCAAAAATCGCGCCGGGGGCAATTTCGTCATTTTTCACTACTGCGTCGGAATGGGCTCAAATTTAACAGGTTGATCGGGAACAAAACCCGCTCCGGGGGTAATTTCGTTGCTTCTCGTGACTGCGTCGGAGTTGGCTAAAATTGACAGGTTGATCGGAACCAAAAATCGCGCCGGGGGCAATTTCGTCTTTTTTCGCGACGGTGTCGTAATGGGCTAAAATTTTACGGATTGATCGGAAACAAAAATCGCCCTGGGGGCAATTTCGTCATTTTTCTCGACTGTGTCGGAATGGACTAAAGTTTGATTGGTTGATCGGAAAGAAAAACCGCGTCGGGGGCAATTTCGTCATTTTTCACGCTTGTGTCGGAATTGGCTAAAATTTGACATGTTGATCGGAAACAAAAATCGCGCCGGGGGCAATTTCGTCATTTTTCACTACTGCGTCGGAATGGGCTCAAATTTAACAGGTTGATCGAGAACCAAAACTGTGCTGGGTGAATTTCGTCATTTTTCGCAACTGTGTCGGAATTGGTTAAAATTTGACAGGTTGATCGGAAACAAAAATCGCGCCG
>NW_019244104.1:0-1565 GCF_002742605.1 Olea europaea var. sylvestris | reverse complement strand
TTTTGGACCCGTTTGGCTAATTTTATAAAAATGCTTATTCTAGTTAGAAGATCTTTTGAAGGCAGTTCGTCCAATTTGGCTTTCTCTAAAAGTACATTTGAAATAAGAAGCTCTTTTGAAAATTAGTTTTCAAACAAAAATAAAAGTAGCTTCATCCTAAAGCTCTTTTACAAAAAGCAAAAGTCATGCCAAATTGGCCTTCATTCTTTAATATGGCTGATTATTGGGACTTGTTAAGATTTGCAATAGAAGCCATTATTGTTTTTAAGACGGAAACTGTGCCAATCCTGGGTCTTTCCTTTAGGAGAAAGAAATTGAGAAGGAACTCTTGATCACCAAATTCTACAGACTGGGTCAGACTAGGAGTTCCATCAGAACACCGCCTTTGTAGATCTGTAAGTTTTATGAGTTTTCAATTGTTATTGATTATTGATAATGCCTTCTGCTTGGTGCTTATGGTTGAAGAAATATTGTGTGTACAGTTGATTGAAAACCTGTTTGTTTCATTTTAAGACAGAGGGAGTTAACAGGTTTTGTGTCCATCTTCCATCCTTTGAGGATTAATAATAAAAGTTTCACAAAAATCATAGTAACCAAATTGATTCTATGGTCTCACTTGGATTGAGCGCAGTTTGATAAAGGAGAGATTGCATCCTCGGGTTAATTCCATTTCATCATTTATTCTATGCACGAGCGACACATGTCTTTGTTTTTTTAGACATTTTTTTATATACGATATTGTGTAATTTGATGAATTTGCAGATCTATTCATACAATTTCAAATCCTTCAATTGACAGAATGTACTTCCATTGTTGATGAGACCATTGAATAAGTCACAAAGTTGTGTTACACATTAATTTGATATACATTTAACTTGCAAGCCATTAAAGTAGAGCTTAACCTATTTAAGTTCTGAATTTCACGGATAAATGGACACATCAGCAAGATTGACATTATATATTGTTGTGCATATGACTCATATAGAGTGGAATACAAATCCTAAATCAAATGGGTCGATGTTCGGTACAGGGGTATTTTTTGTACGGGCCTTAAAGTCTTATATGGGTCCAGACTAGGGTTAATATAAATAATATATTTTAAACCTATTTTTCACTACTTAATAAAATTATCTCTGCTTCGCTCTCGTGGACATAGGCACACCGCCGAATCATGTGAAATTCGTGTGTTGATTTATCTTTTTCATCTCTTTATTATTGCGCATAAAATCTAACATATATTTTAGTAGTGCTGTTCTTGAGATTGATACTTTAACCACCAGCAATCAACAGGCTAATTTGCTGGTTCTCTGTTAATAACAAGGACAGCACACAAGTATCGTTTATCTCAGCAAACTTATTTAAGTTTTTATCTTGGTGAGAGTGTTTCTTTCTGTCGAACTAATTGAATTAAAAGCGAAAGCCACATGTACCTCATTTAAATTTCTTTTTCAACATGCCCCACACGTGTAGGCCGGAATTTTCCTATCAAAGCTTGAATTGTGTACAATTTCATTAAATGGATAGCGGTGAGACATAAACTAAGGACATTTGCATGTTCTCATACC
>NW_019244103.1:0-1565 GCF_002742605.1 Olea europaea var. sylvestris | reverse complement strand
CTAAAAAATTCGAAGTTATTATGAAATAAAAAAAATTCATTAGCTCGATTCCAATCGACTTAGACCAGCAATTCGCCAAAAATGAATAGAAATGAAAAACTACTTTTCATTGGCTCGATTCCAATCAAATTAGACTAGGAATTCGATTAAAACAATCAAACCCAAAGTTATCATGAAATCGAAACCCACTTTTCATTGACTCGATTACAGTCGAATTAGACTAGCAATTTGCCAAAAAGGAACAAAGCCGAAGTTATTATGAAATCAAAAGCCACTTTTCACTGGCTCGATTCCAATCGAATTGGACAAACAATTCGTCAAAAATGAACAAAGCCAAAGTTATCATGAAACCAAAACCCACTTTTCATTGACTCGATTACAATCGAATTAAACTATCAATTCGCCAAAAATGAACAAAACTGAAGTTATCATGAAATAACAAGTCACTTTTCATTGGCTCGATTCCAAACGAATTAGACTAGCAATTCCCTAAAAATGAACAAAGCCGAACTTATCATGAAATCAAAAGCCACTTTTCATTGGCTAGATTCCAATCGAATTGGACAAGCAATTCGTAAAAAATGAACAATCCTGAAGTTATCATGAAACAAAAAACAACTTTTCATTGGCTCGATTCCAATCAAGTTAGACCGAAATTTCGCCAAAAACGAACAAACCCGAAGTTATCATGAAATCAAAAACCACTTTTCATTGGCTCGATTCCTATCGAATTAGACTCGCAATTCGACAAAAACAAACCTGAAGTTATCATGAAATCAAAAACCACTTTTCATTTGCTCGATTCTAATCGAATTAGACTAGCATTTCGCCAAAAACTAAAAAACTCGAAGTTATTATGAAATAAAAAAATCATTGGCTCTATTCCAATCGACTTAGACTAGCAATTCGCAAAAAATGAACAGAAATGAAAAACTACTTTTCATTGGCTCGATTCCAATCGAATTAGACTAGCAATTCGATAAAAACAAACAAACCCAAAGTTATCATGAAACCAAAACCCACTTTTCATTGACTCGGTTACAATCGAATTAGACTAGCAATTTGCCAAAAAGGAACAAAGCTGAAGTTATCATGAAATCAAAAGCCACTTTTCACTGGCTCGATTCCAATCGAATTGGACAAGCAATTCGTCAAAAATGAACAAACCCGAAGTTATCATGAAACCAAAAACCACTTTTCATTGGCTCGATTCCAATCAAATTAGACTCGAATTTCGCCAAAAACGAACGTAGCCGAAGTTATCATGAAATCGAAAGCCACATTTCATTGGCTCGATTCCAATCGAATTAGACGATTAATTCGCCAAAAATGAACAAACCCAAAGTTATCATGAAATCAAAAACCATTTTTCATTTGCTCGATTCCAACTGAATTAAACTAGCAATTCGTCAAAAACGAACAAACCCGAAGTTATCATTTAATCAAAAATCACTTTTCATTGGCTCGATTCCAATCAAATTAGACTAGAGATTCGCCAAAAACGAACAGAAATGAAAAAAATACTTTTCATTGGCTCGATTCCTATCGAATTAGACTCACAATTC
>NW_019244102.1:0-1565 GCF_002742605.1 Olea europaea var. sylvestris | reverse complement strand
GGAAACTACGACCTTCCTATTACTTACAACTCCTGGAAAGAAAATATATATAAGGTAAATTCCAAACACATATTAATCTAGCTCTTCACTAAGTATATCAGCTTAGTATGTTTATTTTCCATGTCGTTTATAGATAAATGTTTCGCTTATTAGTGCTTATATACTTGTTATATATTTGTAAGTCAACCGTATTTCTAGATAATTTAGTTTAAATATTGTCTTTGTAGAAAAAATGGGAACTTGTAGCCGCTTTGAGCAAAACAATGGATTTTGATCCTGATTTGGTTTGGCTGGTAATAAGTGATGAAGACTCTGAAAGCGATATATGTATCAAAAAAAGGTGTAAGGAGAAGTCTATAGTCACAGGGTAATCACTTTCCTTTCATTTATTTTTTATGCATTCGAATGTGAAAAAAGACATGAATTCTTCATACTTGAGTGACGTGTTAATATCTTTCTGAATGAGGGTATTGTACTTTTGGTAATGGCAGGAAACCGCTAAACATCTCTATGATTCGTGATGGGTCGAACTAAATTTGGACCTTTGTGGTGAAGATCAAGATTCCACCTCTCTATGTAAGTGTTATGCCCTAGGTCCAATCAACATTGGATATAAATACTTTTATTTATATGAATCTTTGTGGTGAAATCTTTTCTATTTCCTATCGGAATTGTATTGTATTGTCAAGAACATTGTTGAAGTTGCTGCTCCTATTTGCAAACACTGGCAAGAACACTATATTTTCTATTGTATATTTTTTCTTTCTTTCTTATTTGTATGCATATATGATAATTTTTTCCTATCTGACATTTCTTCATTAAATTTTCTAAATGACTCATGTAACGTGTTTTAGACCGATGACTTTCCAATCAGATTATAATAGTGCACTAGGTTTTAAGATATCCAATAGATTTAATTATCGAATCATAAAGGTTACGAAGAGAAGTATAAGATAATTCAAATTTTTTTTTTCGTAAAACTCAATAATCTTTTTCTTTTATGGGATTGTACTAGAGCTTAGGTCAACTAGTTAAAGGTTATTCTATATCCAAAGTCAACTCACCATACCAATGAACATCATTCCAAATCTCAAGCATGTGGTTAAGACTCGCTCGCAAATCTTAATGTGTGCAGTGCAGATAATATATTAAGAAACCTCTCAAGAGTACTTCAAATAATTACTAAACATAGTTAATGAACACTTTATTCACCATTCATTATTTTTACTAGTACTTGATCATAAAATAACATGTCCAAGGAAATCACTCAAAAGTGCTATAATAATTAAAAATCACTTTTTCCTCTTTCAATTTTTTTCTTTTCATATTTTTTAATTTTAATTTTTTATTTAAAAGGACAACAAAAAATTGGAAAAAAAAATAAAAAAATAGAGTGCATGCATGAATCAGTGAATTTCTTGAACAATATTGATGCATGCATTTAAAAACCTATTCAGTGAAGAACAAATGTATTCTAACCTTTAAGAGCAACACGAGCAATGCCACGATTTACAATCACTTTGACCTGAGAGTCACTCTTTTTGACCGATTTTTTTTTTTTTTTT
>NW_019244101.1:58854-87126 GCF_002742605.1 Olea europaea var. sylvestris | reverse complement strand
TCATTAAAATTTATTTATAATTTAATTAATTAATTATATATTTTATTAATTAAATATATTAAGATCACAAATTTATATAATTTTTTCACAAATTTAAAATTTAATTAGCCACATATTATTTTTCGATCACGAATCAAAATTTTTGAATGTCACAAATTATTTTACAATCACAAATTAAAAATTTATACGACACAATTTATTTATAGGTCACAGATCACAAATATTATATGTCGATAGTCACAAATTATTAATTTTTTAGATCATAATTTATGTTTTTCATTGGTCACATATTATTTATCGGTCACAGATTAACTAATTCTCTTGTCACATTTAATCAAATAATTTGTCACCACCACTAACACTTGTGACCACCACTTCAACGCTGCCTCCAACAACAACACCACTGTCACGATCAAAACCACCGCCACTTTGGTCACAAATTAACCATTTTATTGATTACAACTTTCAATCAACCAATAAAATTGTCATAAGCACCCACACCCCATCCCACCACATAAAAGCACCGCACCAACACCAAACACCACCAGTGACGCCGCTCATTGTCGGCATCAACAACACTACAACACAATCACCCCACGCCCCATCCCTGCTATCACTCCAAAGTACCGCACCACTGCCAACACCAGATCACGACTCCTATGTCATCCCCACACATAAACCACCAGCCACAAGAATCGTCGCCATTGACCACCGCAACACCGCCAAGTAGATCGAATAATAAAAAACAAAAAATTGCAGATTCCAGCAAATCGACGTTGTAGATTCTGGCACCCGCCACCACAATATCTATCAATACACCAGATAAAAAACCGCCAACACCCCCCACAATCGCAATCACCTCACTGCCACTATCGCCGTCATTTTCAACAACCAACACAACCAATGGAGGAGATGGACAGGAGAAAGAGTCTAAGAAGAGAGACGAAGGAAGAGGTCGCCACTGCCACTACGACCGCCACGCTGCTACCCACCCAATCGCCAGATCAACAATTTCAATCCAACCGAGGAGCTGTGTCTAAGACCCAATCCATTATTTATTGTTGAGGGAGAAATGTAAAGAGGGAGAGGAGAATGTAGAGAAAGGAGACGGCAGTGGATGTAGAAGGAGAGGGGTGATGATGTGGGAGAGAGAAAATTAGGGTTGTGAGTAAAAATATAAATTAAAATATTTTCTGATTTTTGAAATGTTAAATTAAACTACTCATCTGATATTTGAATCCTTGATTTTAACTTTAGGGTTTTCTGTAATTACTACTTACTTAATTCTCATACTCATTTTTAACCACATTCATAGAATAAAATATTTTACTTGTAAACCTATAACTTTTTCTTACTTTTTAATTACATATTATTCAGAAAATCACTATTCAAAATATCATTTTTTTTGGGATTATTGCTGCAGAAGCCTCAAACCTTGAAACACTAGCGGACTTTTCCCAAATGGTTCAATCATTACAGTTGTCATCCCTAGCCTGTCCAACCATTGCATGTGAGACCCTTTTGGACGATTTTCATCCAAAATATTATCAGTTGACAAAAAAATGATTTTGATAACAGTTTAACTATTTTTAAAGGGGCAGAGTGATAATTTTATATTAAAATCAAAAATAAAATTGATCTTCTTCCCAAACTAGCCCTATAACAAACAATTCAATCCTCAGTTAAATTCAACATCTCGAGGTACCACATCCATATTGCAGCCCACCGATGCATCAAGCATACTTACATTTCATATACAATGAAATCCCAAAGGCAATTAAACTAAATGAAGAAGAAATCAATTTATGCTTGGGCGGCTCTTCCACTGAAGAATCGTCATCTGTATTGTAGTTCTTCAATTCATTGTTCCCGTCATTACCATTATTCTCTTTGTTTTGGTTCGTAGTGATCTGCTATGATTCTTCTATGTCGTCGATTTTTAGTTGCCGACGGTTTCAAAAAAGGGAATAGGCTTCTTCGTTTGTTGTGGGGTGGGGGTGGATTTGAGGTGGGTTAGGGAAGAAGATCAATCTTATTTTTCATTTTTTAAAAATTGTTAAATGTCGTCAAAATCATTTTTTCGTCAACTAACTGAATTTTGGATGAAAACCGTTCAAAAGTGCCTCACAATGAATAGTTAGAAAGGTTAGGTATGACAACTGTAATGATGAAAAGGTTTGGGGAAAGTTCGATAGTGTTTCAAAGATTTTGGGCTTTTGCTGCAATTATCTCTTCTTCTTCTTTTTCTTTCTCATTTTTTTTTTCCTTTTCAGAATAATGATCATCAAATAGGGATTAAGGTGGGGGTACCTTTGCCACTCCCAATTTTTGCTATTCTTTTCACACGTTTAAAAAATAAGTAATTACGACTTATTGTAACATAATCTTTTCATTCGAGGGTGAAATAGACTTGTTTGAGGTAGACATATAGACTGAGAATTATAAGGAGAAATTTTCCTAATATTATCAATCTTCATTCCAACTATACTTGACCAATTTTCGAGTCTAGTTAGAAAAGAAACAAATTATATGAATCCATTAATTGTCCACATTTAGTGGTCGTATACCATCTTTAATTTTGTAACATATATTCATTAGATTGAATATAAAGTAAATTGCATTTAGTGCATCTCAACCATCTTGTAACATTAAAGACTATGTAAATATAATATGCTATCTGTTTTAGAGCGTTGATGCTTAAAAATAAACTTTACAAAACTCTATTTTAACTTTTTAAAATAGATATTAAGTTTGCCTATCAAAATATGATTGCATTTAATAAGTTATATATTTCAATATTCTACTCTTTAATGTATTAATATCATATTTGTACTGTTTGATTATCGACATATGAAAATATATTTTTAATAAAAGGTGAGAAGAATTTAATAAATGTTTCTTATAAAAAGTAAAATGAAGAGTATTTTTTGGAGTGCCCAAAATTTTTTTTCTCTAAATTTAAAGATACTATCTAATATCATAAGATACTCCTTATAAATAGAGAGTTAAATGAAGATACTCTAATACTCTATATTTTCTACAACTAAATAAGGCTACCCACTTCAACGATTCCATATCCATATCAATGTTCTGCTTAAGAATGTGTCCTTTCTTGATTGATCTAGGTGATTAAAGAAAAATATATCTACCAGTTGGAATGTGATATTGTTCGCTGCAATGCTTTAGGATTCCAATGATCAAAATGAGCTAGTTTACCTATTTATGATACGTGCTTAACAATGTCATCAATAGGACCAAACCGGGCTCACTTGACTAAAAAAATTTACAACCAGTTCGAAATATGATCCAAGTACGAATTTTTATTTTGAAATATTAAAACCCACTAAAATTATCTTAGAATCAGCAAGCAAACTCACAAAACTAGTCGATTCAAAATCATTTTTCAGAACATCAATTCTTAACATAACGGATATAACTTTCTGAATAACAAAATATATAATAAAATTTACCAATAGTCTATACATACACAAAATAAATGTCAAAAGGGAGTCCCATTCTCGTTGCACACGAGACCTTAGCTACCCAATTAGTAGTTGGAATACTAAGCTGTCTCAAGCATGGCTGCTTCTGTATTGTCTCTTTTCGTTGGTTAAAAGTCGGTTACACCGGACGGCAAAATTGGCCTACGTGTTTGCTATTCCTTCAATCCAGAATAGTTAATATAGAATTTAGCATTTAAAGCATGTAGTTTGGTCCTGCCAAATTTGGTTCATCATTTATTATTATCCCATTTCACTGGTTTCTATATGTAGTTTTATTTATATTTTATTTCTAAATTCATTGATAGTAAGATTTAGTCATTTTATTGTTGTATATTCTAAATAAATTAAAATTAAAATAGTTAAAATAATCTTACAATTTGAGTTTAAAGTCAACATCCTCAATTCACGTATAAAGTCTTCATGTACATACCTTATTTGAAAAATGGGCGAACTTTTCTAAGAAATCTTTTATCAGGGTTAAAATGTAATAAGCTTTTGTTTTTATTTTTGCGAAAATGCTTTTTCTCATTTAATAAATCACTAATGTCGAGTATGTATTTTGTCTACCTTCATCTTTTAGTCTACCAGATCAACTAGATTGAACGCCCTTTATTTTTATTGTTACAATCTAAAATTAACTCTAGTTTATCTTTAGTTTTCAATCTGATTCCATCTACATGGTCATGGGCGGACCCAGACCTTTAGCATTGTGGGGTCAAAATTTTTAAAATAATTTTTTTAATAAACAACATAATATCAATGAAAATAAGTTTATATGTATTTTGATACTTTGAAAACGTCGTATAATTACATCATTATTAATATCATTAAATAAATTTTGATACTTGTATAGTTTTATTTATCATTTCATTGGCAAATGCCGAGCTAATATTGAGTAAATTAAATTGAATATAGAAATTAAATGAATTGAAATAAAATTCAGGTTTAGTTCAGAAAGTAAATGAAATTGAAATTTAAAGTAAATATAATTCGAAAGTAATTCAAATTGTATTTAATCCGTAGCGACCCTAAAAAATTTATGTCATATTTCATGTAAGACTTCCGAATGAAACGATATAAATTATATTGAAAAATTTATTGTGCAAAAATAATAATTAATTGAATTTTTTAAAAGAAAAAACGAGTTAGACGTTTTTTTTAGGCGTACGTTTGATACATATTTAACTATTTTCGATATCCGTTTGGACCATTCGATATGAAAACGATGTATTTTTTGAAACAAACTTTTACATGACCTAGGCGATTTGTGGATTCAGATAGCACATGATCACAAACGAATTTTTAAAGTTAGGATATTATCGAAATTCTCAAAATACTAGTTTCAAACGTCATACTTTAACATGTTATAACTTTTGTTATAGTTGACTACTTCGCATGCCATTAATCAGTGAAAAATTAGGCCATGTGCACTTCAAAATGGTATTAAGAATGCAATATTTTGACTTCATTTGGCATCCCGACGAATGCATCAAAATAGATTGTAAAAAACCAAAAAACAAAAAAAAAACAAAAAAAAAAAGGGGGGGGGCAAAATTTTGTGGGGTCATTTGACCCCACATGACCCCATGTGGATTCACCCTTGTACATGGTTGCATTTTGAAGTGTGAACTGTGATTATCTTGAAGTCCTTTTTAAGTCACGATAGTTGAATTTCATATCAAATACTTAATAATAAGTACCTTATGATAGGGAAATGCTTTCCTGTTATAATTATCCTGTAAAAAAAATACGGTGATTGAGACCTAATCTAATGTATAATTCAATAAAGATAAATATATAAATAGTTAATTAATTTATTATTTAGGTTAAGAATAAATTTTAAAAAATAGAAAAAAAATAAAGAGAACGTTGATTAGATTCTTGAACAAAGCCTATAATAATGTCAAAGTCAGTTGTAGTAGGAAAACAATATAAATCACACTTTTGGGCATTGAAAATAACTGGTCAACCATTTCAACTGGCCAATAACTTATTGACACAAATTAATTAGTTTGAAATGAGTTAAAACATTAAGGCTCCGTTCGTGCCCATTAATTTGAAAAAAAAAATATTGTATTATGAAATAGTGATTGATGTAAAATGTGTGGCTAAAAAAGAATTTTTTTTAATTTACGTGTAATATTATTTTAATGAAAAATGTGATTAAAAATGAGTACTATAAAAAAAATGAAAAAAAATAAATGACAAACAGAGGCTATGAATCATGCATCTAGGGCTCCTTGACATTACCAGGGCCAATGTCAGGTAAAGGGGTTTAACCGAAGGGTCGTGCTATATGTTACACACCCCTCACAAGAAGGCCTCGCACATTGTGAGGGGCGTGTAACCGGACGTTGACACGTCCAGGTACAAATAACAAAATTTTAACTCAAACCATAATGTCTTCTTAAATCTAAAATTATTTGCAAGATTTGATATTGGGTAATTGGCGCAAAACGTCCCTACCTTTCAGCTTAATTGTGGAAAACGTCCCCACCTTTTATTTTTTGGCATTATTGCCCTTAAATCTACCTTTCGTTGCGATGAAGGTCCTTCCGTCCAATTGTCATCCATTTTGCCGTTAATTAAAAAGAGAGAACCAATTTTTTTCCACTCAACAAGGGTAAAACTGTCTCACCAATTGAAAATCCCCATTTTCTTAATTTCCTTCTTCACACTTCACAGCCGAACGGTTCCCATTCCACTCTCGGTTCTTCAAAAATTCCCATTTATCTTCTATTTCAACAATTATTGCTCCATTCTCCTCTCGTATGGTCGCATACCAGCAGCCGGCATATCTGAGATACAATTATTTTGCCCATTTGAAATGAATTGTATCTATTTTTGCTTCAGTTTTCGGTTATTTTTGCTTCAATAGGTAGTATATATTTTTTTTTCAATTTTCGATTGATTGGTGGATAAATTGTGTCTCAGATTCTGTGATAAAATTGTGTATTTAGGGACTTTTGAGTTTGTGTGTATCAATAGGTGGTATATGGAAGAAAACAGAGAATTCTCTCGCCAAATTTTTTCTAAAAGTTAGGGACGTTATTTGCAAATATTTCTAAAAGGTAGGGACTTTATTAGCAAATATTTCTAAAAGGTAGGGACTTTACTCGCCAAACTTTTTATAGGTAGGGATGTTTTAAGCCAAAATTATAACTACGTAGAGATTAGTAGCGCAAGGTTCATTCGATTCCCAGAAGAAGTGAACAGGACCGTTCATCTTCACCAATAAGCCAAAATGGGTCATTCACCATTGAACTGATACATAGAACCGATACATACTTTACAGTACCCATTTCCACTCAATCTCCTCAATTTACCTCGTAGTCAAAATAAGCATAAACTAGAAATAAACATCTAGCAGTCATCTCTATAAATTGATCACCCATTCAATATATATCTTACTACATTTTTCCAGAAACCCAACATAAAAGTAGTAGCGATGGTCAGATTTCACCACTAATTATGCTCTTTAATTAACGACATTTTTCCCTTATTTAATGTAATAATTTAAAGTATTTTCACACCCATTTTCCAACTACTGTTATATATATGAACTACGTAGAAGGCGGGAATAAGGGGTTCAATGGCTGAGACGATTTTACCCTTGCTGACTGGACAAATTGGTTCTCTCTCTTTAATTAACGGCAAAATTGATGGAACTTGGACAGAAAGACCTTCATCGCAACGAAAGGTTGATTTGAGGGCAAAAATGCCAAAAAATGAAAGGTGGGGACGTTTTCCACAATGAAGCTGAAAGGTAGGGACGTTTCGTGCCAATTACCCAATTGATATTTGTTCAAAACTTTTAAGATATTGGCTTTATTAGTATAATATTATGTTATCTAATTCACTCTTACCTGCTTCGATTGCTACATCTTGAATTTTATCTTTTCTGTTTTATTTTAACTTTAAATGCAACAATGTACGAGAGTTCAAACTAAAATTCAATTTTAGGGTGAGAAAAAATTTTAAAATGTTAATGATGTATGGAACACTCAAAATTATTTTGTACAACGAGACTCTAAAGATAATATACATGTATTACTAAATTTAAATTTATTCTCAGTGTAGAGTTTAGAAATTGATACATTTTTACATATTGACCAGTTTTAAAGCCGTTTTTGAAATTAATTTATTTTTTTTCCTTTTACTTTTGAGTTTTTGTTTGATCAAAACACCTAGCACTAATCAAACTTAAGAAGTGAAAATCCACATTCGAGGAAAATACATTAATCAATTCTTTATCAAATATCAACCTGAGAAAACTGAATCCATTGGCAAAATATTTTATTGTTCGTCCTACTAGATACTTATATTTTGAAAGTTTCTTCAGGACTAATTTTTTTATTTTTATTTTTTTTTAATGAAACAACAACCATAACTTTTTACGCCAGAAACTAAAGGCTAATCCGTTTATCCTCGTTGTAGATGAATACTATTACTCATCAATTGTAGTCCTACACTTTACTCTTTGCTATAAATCTGCATGATAGTCGATATGAGTGGATAGAGTAAGGGGAAATGACTTCAAGAAATCTCACTTTTAATGACAAAAAAATTTTATCCTAAAAGGATTTATTTTAGTTGTTGGTTGAAAGAAGGGTTGTCAAAAGAGCTTTTCACAACAAAAGTTTCCGTCTTTATTGTGTGTGTGTGTGTGTGTATGTGTATTTGATATGTTGATCCAATCAACATGTTAGAATTTGATATACATAATATCACTTTTCTATATTGGGACGAGCCACTAAGCTGACTTTCGGAGAGCCCTTTATTTATTTATTTATTTAGAATAATAAGTTATTGCTTATTAATTTCTTTTAAAAGCTAGAATTAAGGTTCATTTCAACTTGGTTATACATTAATGAAAATTTGAGAGTTTTCCAATACTTTCAATTACTCTATATACTTAGTAAATCAATAAATATTGGATGGCCAGATTCTCATTATTCGATTCAATCAATGAGTGTTTGGGGTGTGTTAATCATCTTCCGCATTTATTCCACTTTATCAATTATGTATAAGAGTACACGTTCCTCACAAAAATAATTTGATGTCCATGAAACCTAAATAGCAAAAATCACGCGACATGATGAGTTAACAAAATTGTATCTTCAAGTGATGATGTTAGAAAAACTGATAGAGATGGAACAACTGTATTCATAAAGGTAGGCGTTGAAGCAGCAAAATGATGATTCTACCAAGATGGTCGGATGAACGTAGAGTCATAACAGTGGACCACGAATGTGATGATAAAATTTTTGCTCCCTTCAATCATGATTTGTGATATTGATTCAGGCTAGTAACAAGCCTATTTTAGCCTTGAGGTCGATGAGGATGTTCAAGAAAATTATATTGAGGAAAAGACAGTGATTGTGGATATTAGGGTGTACCATGAAAGCAATGCAAGTTTCTAGTATTGCAATTGTTGAGTTTAATGACTCTAATTAAGTTAAAATTCTTGTATTGACGTGTTTGCCTTTGATTTGAAAAAGAATCAAAGTGGAACCATGAAAGAGAAGGAATCAGAATCCGCATGGTTCGTTTTTTGGCGTCATGCGGATTTTTCTCGTTTTACGCGTTTTCTCCTAATTGGACTAGGTTTGCTTACCTTTTATGACTTCACCAGGTTTTTGGTCGTGGTCTATAAATTAGAGGCGCCTCTTTTCAGTTTTAATTGTAACAATAAACCAAATAAGCTTGTATTCTCCATATTATTCAATAAAAACATCGTTTCCTCTGTATTAATTTTCTTTGTTCCTCTTTTACAAATTTAATCTTGTTTTTCGTCGCGTGATCTGGTTTACATCATAATTGTCATTATAATCTCGTTCTTCAAAATTCATTGGAATCAACTTGTGTTTTTGGAGCTTCCGCACAAAACAAGTGGTATCAGAGCTTGGTTTCTTTCGTAAATTGGTTGTGATTTTTTCGGAATGGCTATGGTTGAAATATGATATTCCGCGACTAGATCGCAATACAGGATTTTCTTTATGGCAAGTGAAGATGAAGGTTGTTCTGACGCAGTTGGATTTGGACGATGTGTTGCTAGGTTTTGAGAAGATGCCAGCTAATTGGACAATGGAGAAGAAATAACGGAAGGACCGGAAGGCCGTGTCATTGATTTATCTTCTTTTATTCAACAATATTCTGCAGGATGTCTTAAAGGAGAAGACGGCTGCTGCTTTGTGATTGAGACTAGAGCAGTTATGTATGACTAAAAGTCTTACTAGTAAACTGGCTCTTAAGCAGAAGTTCTATTCCCATCGCATGGCGGAAGGAGGATTGTTGAAAGATCACATTGTCATGTTCAAGGAAATAGTTACAGATCTAGAGACGTTGGAGGTTAAATACGATAAAGAGGATCTTGCCTTGATCCTGTTCTGTTCGCTACTTGCATCTTATGCGTTGTTTCAAAATACTATCTTGTATAGTCGAGATATTTTGATTATAGAAGATGTCTATGATACTTTGCATTCAAAAGAGAAAAACATTTGGTTGGAGCTACATCAAGGGATGGGGAAGCTCTTGTATCTCAAGGTGGTCGATGAAAAGGCAGATCGAGAGTTAGATTTAGCAATGTGACCTGTTACTACTACAAAAGGAAGGGACATATTGGGAAGGATTGCGATATGTTGCAGGCTAAAGGTGATTTAGCTACAAATCGTGAGGTGCAGCCTTTGAATTCAGACGAAACCAATATAGTTGAGAATTGTTCTGATGGCGAAGAGGTGATGTTGACCGTGGTATCTGATGTGGAATTTAGGCCTGATGAGGAGTGGATTCTTGATTCAGCATGTTCGCACCATATGTCTTCTTATAGGAATTTATTTTAGACATATGAGACTGTTCAGCAATGTGGAGTTGTAATGGGAAACAACTAATCTTGCCGTATTGCTGGGATCGGTCGAGTCAGATTGAAGATGCGGGATGAAACATTTAGAATAATTGATTAGGTTCAACATGTTCCTGACTTGAAAATAAATTTCATTTCACTAAGTATTCTGGATTTAAAAGGGTATAAATTCTCTGGAGGAAATAGAGTCTTGAAGGTCTGAAAGGGAGTCCGGGTTGTACTGGAGGGATGAAGAAGATCTCAATTGTACATTTTTCAGGGAAGCGCAGAACCGGTTAGAAGACATTTGGACAATTTAGTATCGTGGTGAAAATTCAGTTTGGTAAGTACCTCCTGGGTTGGGCTCTGAGTTGGTTCAAAACATTACTAGGGAGAGCATTAGTGATCCCGCTTTGCCACAAATTTTCAGGCTATTGATTTCAAATGATTTAAAAATTTATTTTTGAAATAATTGGTGTGAACATGATTTTGTCATCCAACTTTGTCAACCTCTTTTGTAAGTGTAGCATAACTTTAATTACAGCATGATTGTTTCCTACAATTTGTACCAAAAATCAAATTGGACTGAGACCTTATTAGTTGTTTTTTGAAAAAAATAAAATTAAGTTTGAAACTTTTTATTTTATTTTATTTACTAATTTGAATGATTTTTCGAGTGATTTTTATTTTATTAGATGTATTTTTAAATAAAGGTAGTAAAAATATCTTTTTGAAAAGGCCCCTATAAAAAAAATAAAAGTTGGACACTATCACGAAAAGGTTATAAATTAACCTTTGTCCCTTGCAATACGTCTACCCACGCATTTATGACGCAACAACGTTGACGCCATGAGCTGACTGACAATTTACTAGCTGTAAACCTCTTGACGGTTTCTCCACTTCCCTATAAATTCGTCCTTTCTGCCCCCATCAAGTAGAGTACAACCAGACCAAAACCCGAACACAGCGCGTATCAACATGGAATGCAGGGAAAATCCCAGCATCACCACGACCAGCGCCACCGCCGCTGCAGTGACAGCAGCAGCTTCTAACTCCTCACTCTCTCCTATATCATCTCCGACTGGATCTTTTTCATCTTTTCCACCACGAGCTGTTTCATTTAGTCCTTGTGCTGCATGCAAAATCCTCCGCAGGAGATGTGTCGATAAATGTGTATTGGCACCTTATTTTCCGCCGTCGGAGCAGCTCAAATTCACCATTGCGCAGAGAGTTTTCGGCGCCAGCAACATAATCAAGTTGTTGCAGGTATTTTTAAATGGTTGTTTATTTATTACGAGTCAAAACGATAAAATTCAATAAGTTCTTGTCAATAATCACGTCATCTAAATAGAAATTGATAAACAGTATTGAAGATATATCAGAAGATGGCTCCACCACTACACTATCAACCAAAGAATACAGCTCCTCTTGGCTTTGGAATTGGAAAGGGAATGCTCTTTTCACTTTCTTTTCTACTTAGGAATGCTCTTTTCACTTTCTTTTCTACTTAGTGATTGTTTTGACCTTAACGTACAATCTTAGTGGTTTGCCTCTGGACTTTTGATCTTGTCATCCAAAATGTCCAAAAGTTTGTCTGTACAAATAATCTAGATTTGCATTAAGAGAGTTTAATACACCGGCCAAGTTTTCTGAGATTCCATTTCAATCCAAACCCAAAAGCCAATGTCTTTCTTTCTAATCCACTAATAAGTTTTTCTACATCTTTTACAAAGTCGGTAGCAGTTGATAATTCTCACTAGTTCTTCTTCTTTTGACTAGAAATTTGCCTCCTATGTTATAAAGTGGTACTTGATCACACTTGTAGTAGGTTCCACAACTGAAAGTTATAGATTCAATTGTCAATGGAGTAGGCAGCTAATTATAACAGACTATATTTTCTGTGCATAACCATAAATCAACTCTCTTCACTCACTGCCTCTATCGAGATTTGTTGTTCCCATTTAACTTTTTTTTTTTTGTCCATCCCTCGCTAAATTGTTAATATTTAGCACATGTTTGGGCTCTATTTTAATTTTAATTCATTTTTTTTCATTCTTCTTTTCAACAACATTTTTTTTAAATAAAATAATATTACATGTAAATTCAAAATTTTTCCTTCTTTTAACCACACATTTCACTTGATAACAAATAGAAAGTCATCAATATAGTGCACTACAAATGATATTGACCTTTAAAGTAATGGAGACTTCCTATTTGCTAACAAGAATTGACTCACTTACATGTTATGCCCCTGTTTGGTTTCGTTAAAAATCAATGTTTAAGTATATTTTGATAAAAGATAATGAACTATGTAGTTAAAAAATTGATCAAAATTATGAGTCTCATAAAATGTGTGATTAAAAATGAGTTTGGCAAAAACGAGTTTTAAGATATGGGAACCCAACGGGCTAAAATCCTTTTTAGGGGAAATTATTCTATTTATGTTCATTAGTACCTGACATATATATATTGCAGGAACTTCCTGAAGCTCAAAGATCAGATGCTGTAAATAGTATGGTTTACGATGCCAATGCCAGGCTTAGGGATCCAGTTTACGGTTGTGCCGGCGCAATTTTCCAACTTCAGAAGCAAATCATTGAGCTGCAAGCAGAATTGGCAAAATCACAGGCAGAAATTTTAAACATGCAATATCAAAATGCCAATTTGGTGGAATTCATCTGCCAAAAAATGTTACAGAATCAAGAAAACTCCCCTCAATACCAGCAAGACGAGGATTCACAATTCTTTTTGGATGAAAGCTTTTTGGGTTTGGAACCCCTCTAGACATGAACAATATTTGAAGTGAGATACTAAGAGGGTTGCTACATCTAATTTTTACATAGTTGATCCTAGTTGTCTACTAAGAATGTATTATCCTAGTTAATTTGCTCATTTCTTGTATTATTACTTTTCCAAAGGAAAAGAAAAGTCTTGGAAAAGGAAAATACAAGTTGGAAAGATGTTCACTGAGTCACAAAGGATTGGAACTACTTGTAATGGAAACTTTTGATCGAACAATTATTATCAATATAACTTTAACTCATTTTTTGTTTCATGGATTTCCTTGTCAAACTTGCACTTGACCTTTCACATGAAATGCAATTATTATTTAACTTTCAATCTTATATTATGTGAGATGAGACATTCTTATACTCTTAAAATTAACAATTTCTGAGAAATTCACATCAACTCATGTCAAATACATTAGTTGAAAATCACGGAACAACCCATCTAATTAACCTTAACTTTTACTTGAACAACAGTTAACATACCAGACCATCTAGAATTCAACTTCGAGAAAAGAGCTTTTGTCGTGAATTATGTAGAAGAACTTGCAAATCCTTCATAATTTCTCTTCTCTAATATTTTTATCATGTCAATTAGTCTTCGTTATATATATATATAGAAAATAGTTCATAGTCTTTGAGCGAGCCCTTTGTTTCTTCGTTTCTCTCGTATCACTTTATGCCTCCCCAACAACCGGTAGATTCACTGACTGCATTTCGAGGGTTAACAAATATTCCCCCAAGTTCGATTTTATTTATATTAAACCCTTGTTTGAGCTACACTATTTCCATAAAAATGTATTTTTGAATAGTGTATTGACAGAAAATGTGTGGTTAAAAAATAAATATAAGTTTTGTATTTACGTATAATATTATTTTGATGAATAATATGTGGTTAAAATGATGTCAAATAACTGTTTAAGAATGTATTTTTTGAGATAATGTGGGTCAAACAAGGCATAAATCTATGATTTTATTCTGTATATATTACGATTGGTGGAGCTATTCAGGGTTCTTTGCTTCACCTTGCTCGTCTCTTTGTCGCCAAGGGAATATGGGAAACATGTTGGCAACCTTAACCATTTTATGAACTCAGATGGGCTTTATTTGTGTTTTCCCTGGTTGGTGGTCCAAAACTCCTTTAGGTGCACGTGGATTGCGCATGACTTAATCATTTTATCTTGATATTCGAACAAGTGTCCAGTCATTTTCAATGGTTATGATTATTATTGAGATGTTTTTAACTACTAACATCTCCCATCAGAATCTATAAATATGTCATTATTTAGCATGGTCATCATCATTTTGCCGTCCATTTTTCTCAAGCAATTTTTCATCTTTGTGCTTCCTATTTCTTTCTTCTTGTTCAACATCTTTTTTGCAACGTCTTCCTAAACTGACTTTCAGAGTGCGTCTAGTGGTTCTAATTCTAGGAGTTCTAATTCTAGATGTGATAATTCTAGCAAACGTTTCTTCTTCCGTGGAAATTTTATATTATGATGTGCTCTCCTGTAGAGCTGTAACTCAATCTGGTATATGTGTTAACCCAATAACTTTTAGGTAAAGCAGGGAGTTTTCGACTTTGAGGTGGGACGCATAATGTAGCAGGTGAAACCTCCAATGTGCTTGTTGATTTTGATGAAAATGCTAGAAGCATTTTTTAGGCTTCAAGAATTTTTAGAAATTTCTCTGAACAAGACCTGGCTGAAATAGGATCCATTTCAACATTCCTAGTGATATAGAACTTTTATGTCCTAGGCCATTTCGTTTCAAATGGTAGATCGCCCTTCCCCAAGCTGCATAGCCAGTCTCAGACATTCATTGAATATGGGACTCAAAGTCCCTTTCACCCATTTTCTGGGGAAACTCATTTTTCCTTAAATATGGCCCCCTCTCAACTTCTTCCGAGTTGGTGGACTCAATTGTTTGGGTCTTTTTTACTATGGGGTTCTATAGGCCTACCATGGGAGCGTTCTTTGGATATATTTTAGTTTGGCATATTGTTCTACGCCATTAGGGAATATTGCGAATCCTCAGATGGTTTAATCTTTTTCCCATAGCTTGTCCAGATTTGATAATTTCCCTTGCCCAAGTACCTTCTTGAAAAGATGGTTTTTCTTTGTTTGAGGTAGATGGGAGTTTCAACCTAATGATCATCTTCATTCTATTGAAATGCCTTGTACTTATGCAAAGTGCAATGAATACTTGTTTTGAATACGGATCGTAAGAGATGATAATAATGAAGTAAGCAGAAAAGTAAATAACACAGATTTATGTGGAAACCCAATTCAGGAAAAAGCCATGGGCAAAGGAGGAGAAAATCCAATATAATCAATAAGAATGTATTTAAAATATCAAGACTCAATATTCTCAATTGAATCTAAGCTCACAAGATGTCGTAAATTTGTTTTCTCAAGAATTTTTGTTTTTTTCTCAAAAATCATGAAAACTCTTATATATATTACAAAAGACGATGTTTTGTATTTACAGAGACGCCCATAAACCTTAGTTGTAGACTAATAGGAGTACAAAACGCGTTAAAACACGAAAAAGCCCGGAAGATACATTGCTCAAGCGACGTTGAGCGATAGGCAGGAGAGAAGCAGGCGATGATTGTTCTGCTCCATACGCTTGAGCGTTTAGTTAGCGAAAAGCTAGTGAAAATGCGGCAATAATTTGTCCCGATCCATAAGTTGATTTTTCCAAGATCAACCCAACTACTACTCTTAAAACCTCAAGAATTTGGGCCACACTATAACAAATCTCCACTTTTAGCCAAATTCCAACACAAGGAATTCCAAATACATATCTCCAAGTAAACGCCACTCTATCTCTTCCAAGACCCAATGGGCTAAATCAATGACAAACACCTACCAAGTTCAAGAAATATTCAAACTTAGCAATGGGAAGTGGTTTTATCACCATATCAGCAGGATTCTCCTTGGTATCAACCTTGCTCACTACAATTTCACCACTAACAATTACTTCACGTACAAAATGGTATCTCATATCAATGTGCTTAGTCCTCTCATGGAAAATATGATCCTTAGTTAGAAATATAACACTTTGGCTATCACATTAGATTGTAGATATCTGCAAGTCTTTACTGATTTCACCAATTAATCCTCTCAACCACATAGCCTCTTTACATACCTTTGTAATGGTCATGTACTCTGCCTCTGTTATAGACAAAGCTACTATATTTTGCAAAATAGCTTTCTAGCTGATAACACAGCCTCCAAGGGTAAACACAAACCCTGTGAGTGATCCCCTTTTGTCGAGATTCACTGCATAGTCTGAATCCACATATCCTATGACTCCTTCTAAATTTCTTTCAAAATGCAGACAAGCATTTGTAGAGCCTTTCAAGTATCTGATGATTCACTGCACTACTTTCCAATGTTCCTTTCCAGGATTTACCTTATATCTGCTAACTACACTAACTGTACGTGCCAAATCAGGTCTTATACAAACCATAGTATACATCAGCGAACCAACTGCATTGAAATAAGGAACTCTAGTCATATACCTAATGTCTTCATTTGATTGCCAACACAAGTCTACTAATAATCTAAAATGTGCAGCCAAGGGTGTATTGACAGCCTTTGCGTTTTGTATATTTAATCTCTGAAGTACTTTCTCAATGTATCATTTCTGACTCAAGTACAATCTGCCAGCCTGTCCCCCAAGATTTCCATTCCAAGGATTTTCTTTGTTGCTCCCAAGTCCTTCATCTTGAACTCTTTACTCAGCTGAGACTTCACTTTCTAACCTTTGCTTTGTCTTTGGCTGCTATAAGCATATCATCATCATACAATAACAAGTATGTAACCGATCTACTACTTTCTTTCCTAAAGTACACAAAACTATCATAATTACACCTTTCAAAACCATGAGTAGTCATGAAAGAATCAAACCGCTTATACCATTGCCTCGACGGCTGCTTAAGTTCGTATAAGGACTCCTTTAACAAGTACACAAAATTTTTCTTTACAGAAACTATAAACTCTTCTTGCTACCATATGTAGGTATTCTCCTAAAGTTCTCCATGCAAGAATGTTGTTTTGACATCCATATGTTCAAGCTTCAAATCATTTTTTGCCACATTCTCAAGTAAAGCCCGAATTGAACTTTGCTTTATAACTGACGAGAACACATCGTGAAGTCAACACCTGGAATCTGACTATAACCCTTTGCTACCAACCTAGCCTTAAAAAACTTGGTATCTTCAATCTCTGATATCCCTTCTTTCTTTTTGAACACCTACTTATTACGAACAACCCTTTTGTCCTTGGGCAATTTCACTAAGTCCTAGGTACTATTTTAGTTCAAAGACTCCATCTCCTCCTGCATTGTAATCAACCATTTTCCAAAATCACTGCAACTGATTGCCTCTGAATATGTAGCAGGTTCTTCAATGGAATCAATATCTTTAGCCACATTCAAAGCATAAGCAACCAAATCTGCCTCTCCATACCTTTGTGTTCTGTGGAGATTTAATCAGTCTGCGAGGCCTATCCTTTGCAATCGAATACTGTTGTGCTAGTGGTGGTGTAGGCAAAGTATTACTACCTATCTCCTCCGAACCAGACTACTCTGTAACCTTTGACTATTCCCCGGGACCAATTTCAAACTCTACCTGAGTTTAATGACTATGTTCTCCAGTTTTATCAGAATTCGTAAGAGGTCTTCCACGAATCATAGCAAGTTCGTCAAATACTATATCCCTACTAATCACCACTTTCTTCTTTTCTGGACACCACAACTTATAACCATTCACTCCTGATTTATACTTAAGAACGATACACTTTCTAGACCTAAGCTCCAATTTCCCATTATTCACATGAGCTTATGCAGGACAACCAAAGATATACAAATCAGTGTCAAAAGAGGGTTTACCATACCATACCTCTTCTGGTGTTTTATTTTCAATGGCCGTTGAAGGTAAGCAATTGATTAGGAAACATGTTGTAGTAGCAGCTTTAGCCCAAAAAGACTTGGGCAACCCAGATATTGCAAGCATATAACGAACCTTTTTCATTAAAGTTCTATTCATCCGTTCAGCCATGCCGTTCTATTAAGGAGTTTCAGGCATTGTCAAGTGTCACAAGATGCCTTCAGCCTTGCAAAAGCTATTGAATTCATCTGAACAAAGCTCTAGCCCATTAACAGTGCGTAGACATTTTACCTACTTGCCAATATGCTTTTCTACCAATGTTTTCCACTCTTCGAAGGTCTTAAACACATCACTCTTCTACTTCAAGAAAAATACCTAAACTTTTCTTGAGTAATCATCAATTACTGTCATCAACTAATATGCACCTCTCCTTGAAGGCACTTTAGCTAGCCTCTGGAGATCTGAATAGATATGCTCAAGTGTTTTCTTTGTGTTATGTCTTCATTTAGAGAATCTGACCCTTTTCTATTTTCCAAAGACATAGTGCTTACAAAATTCCATCTTACTGCTCTTCTGCACTGTAAGAAGCCCCTTTTTGCTCAACTCTATCGTTCATTTTTTCACTCATATGCCCAAGTTGGATGAAATCCCCCCATTGGTCACCAAACTTTGCCAAAATCCCCTAAGAGGTCACCGAACTTTACTTCATCCCTAGGAGGTCACTGAACTTTGCCAAAATCCCCTAGGAGGTCATCGAACTTCACTTCGTCCCTAGGAGGTCACTGAACTTTGCCGAAATTCCCTAAGAGATCACTCAACTTTTGCAAATTGGGACCCCATGTATAAAAAGTTCAGTGACCTCCTAGGGGTAAAGTGAAGTTTAGTGACCTCCTAGGAGATTTTGTCAAAGTTAGATGACCTCCTAGGGTCGAAGTGAAGTTCGGTGAGCTCCTAGGGAAATTTGGTAAAGGTCGGTGACCATTTGTGAGATTTCCTCGCCCAAGTTGCATATGTCAAAGTTTTGTAACTTCATCCTCAGTCAAAGAAGAAATAGAAACTAATGCATCTCCTGTAACAGTGGAGCCCTGCGAAACATACAGTTGTATAGATTTCTTATGTCTCTTCATGACAACAAGAGTACCCAAACTCACTTTCACGACTCTACCTTCACGAATATACTTAGAACCCTTCGAGTTAAGAGAACTCAAAGATATAAGATTCCGCTTCAATTCTGGAACATGCCTGACATGTGTAAGTGTTTTAACAATCTCATTGAACATCTTGATTTTAATAGTACCAACTTCAGAGACTTTGTAAGGCGTATTGCTTTCCATAATCACTGCACCTCTTGAAACTCCTTTACATGTAGTGAACCAATCCCTATTTGGATATATATGGAAGGTATATGCTGAATCCAAAACCCGTTTCTCACAAGGTTTGGATCCCATATCAAAGATCACAAGAGGCTCTACTTTGCTTTGCTTATTTTCCACAATGACAGTTTCAGCTAAATCAACAAGGCGTTTTCCCTTATCGTTGGCACCTGCAGCTTTGTTTATGATTTTCCAAGCATATCAATTAGCTCTAATATGTCCTTTATTCTTACAATAATGACATATCTTCTCAGCATGCCTAGACTTTGACTGCCCCTTATATTTTTGCCAAGCTTCGTATATTGACTTCTCCCACGAACAACTAGGCCCTCAGCCTGACTCTCAGATCCTTCAACAAGATGCCTCATCTTCGCCTTAGATAGTAAGGCATCATAGACTTCCTCCATTGTGAGAGTATCTCAAATATGGAGAATAACATCTCTAAAAATCACATATGATAGTGGCAACGAACACAACAACATTAATGCATATTCCTCCTTGTCATACTTATCCTCGAAGTTTTCAAATTGGCCACGATTTCTTTGAACAAGGTTAAGTGATCATCCAATGATGCACCTTTAGATATCTTATGAGAATACAAGTGCGGTTTCAATTGTAACTTGCTAGTCAAGCTCTTTATCATGCAAAGTTGCTCCAACTTCAACCACAATGCAATGGCACTTCGCTCTTTAAAATATTCTAAAGAATTTGATTTGAAAGATGAAGATGAATCTAAGTCAAGGCTTTTTGATCCCAACATTCCTTCTCTTCCTGCGTCTAGGAAGAAGGCATCTTATCAAAGAAAAGAAATGCTCTCATCTTTACTTGCCATAAACTAAACCTCGTATTTCCATCCAACATTGGAACATCATACTTCATTGTTGCCACGTGAAAATCTACCTTACGCTCTAATACCACTTTTTATGAATACGGATCGCAAGATATAACAATAATAAAGTAAAGCAGAAAAGTAAATAACAGAGAGATTTATGTAGAAACCCAATTCTGGAAAAAACCACGAGCAGAGGAAGGAGAAAATTTACTATAATCAATAGAAATGTGTTTAAAATATCAAGACTCAATATTCTCAATTGAATCTAAGCTCACAAGATGTTGTAGATTTTTTTCTCCTAAGGGATTTTCTCAAAATTCATGAAAACTCTCATATATATTACAAAGGATGACGTTTTATATTTATAGAGATGCCCAAAAACCCTAGTTATAGACCAATAAGAGTCCAAAATGCGTTAGAACGCGATAAAGTCGGAAAGATATGTCGTTCGAGTGGCATCGAGCGAGAAGCGGACGACTATTGTTTTGCTCCAAATGCTCGAGCGTCCAGCTAGTGAAAATGCGACAATAATTTGTCTCGGTTCATAAGTTGATTTCTCCAATATCAACCTAACTACTACTCCTAAAATCCCAAGAATTTGAGTCACACTATAACAATACTAATTTACTGCTTATCTTTTTCATTTAAGTTTTTATATTCTAACTTTGATTTTTAGGTCTAGGCAGTTCGCAGTCGCTCTCTCAATAAACTTTGTAGCCCACTAGTCCCTATCCTTCATTTGCCTTCTGAAGTCTACAAAGCAATGAGATTCCTTCATCCCTTTAACTGGAATTCTATAACCTTGATGTTCAAACCACCATGGGTAAGTTGATTTATTGTTTACTTTGTTTCTGACTCCAAACATTTAATTGGCTAAATTTATCATTTTTAATTTAGTATGATAATCAAATCCAGAGGGCTTCTCTTAGTTTGAAGTTCATAAGCGGGGCTCATATTTTAGATCTTCTTTTGAAGACTTGGCAAGTATTGCCGATAGGACAAAGGACGATAGCTTTATCACAGTTGGTCGGAAGAGAAATCCTAAAGTTGCTGATAATTCACTTCCTAGAATGGTGACTAGAAATTCTTAATCCTATATTCAGTCTGGATCTTATTCTAGATCAAGCTTACAAGCTGATGGTAGGAGATTGGATTTTTCTTGTGAACATCCCGTTAGAAGAAAGTCTTTATAAGTAATTCGTTCGGTAAGGCATCTTGAGCCTTATCATTTGAAATCATTTCACAAGCGATGAACTCCATTCTAGAACGTGCAAAGTAGCTCTTAAGGGACTCTTATTCCTCTTGCCGCATTGAGTTAAGCCTTGTGGTTGGGGCTTGTCCCATTCGATTTCTTGCAAATGCCCATAGAAAATCTTGCATTAACATGGCCAGCTCTAGATTGACCCCAACGAAAACTTGCTATACCATTGCTTAGCTGATCCATTAGAGTTAGATGGAAACCTTAGCATTTTAGCGTAGAACTTGCTTTTGTCAGTCTCACTTGTATTAATTATTCATATAAATTATGCATGAAATCTCCATTGCTACAGTATTTGTCCATAATCAAACAGATGATTTTGTCCAGGATCTGTCCTCCTTAATTTTTCGAAAGAATGAAATATATTCATCATCTTAATCCAATTCATACGTCTTAGTAGGTCGATCTTCATATTTACTGTTGTAAAAGGTGTTGAAGAGATTTTCAACTCGTTCACCATCACAGTGGCTATTCCTTCAATCTTTGGAAGTATCATCTTCAGAAAATCTCTCTTTAGCAGGCCTACTCCTGTGATTTCACTTGAACAGTCCTTCTGGCATACTATCATAGGTTTTTAATGCTTGAATGTTGGTATTATCATGGAAAGCGCTATTGACAGGATTATTTTCACTCTCTTCCAACTTTTCCTGTAGCACCTATTTTTTTAGTATTCCCTATTTTCACCCAAAGGGAAGCGGTTTTTGTTGTCAAAGCTTTCAAGCTTTCTGCCATCTATTAAATTTTTTTGCAGTAGATATTTTCTTCTACAGGCGACGATGTTGTATAAGAGAAATGCCAATCTACGCTTTGATTGGTGTTTTCTCTCTCAGTCTCTTAAGATTGACGTCACTCTCTTGTGGATAGCCACTACATTCCTTCAGTCTGACTCATGATCCCGAATTTTCAAAGAATTCAAACTTCTTCCTAAATATGAATAGATTTTGTAGTTTACTTTCTTCAACATGTTTCTGCAGACGACATCAATTTGTTGATAGTACAAATTAAATCCAACGATTTTATTGTTGAAACAATTATAATCAAATATCAAAGTAAATACAATCAACAAATTATGTCACTTTACTATGACTTTCACTTCCTAAATTCACTAGTCTTGACGCTTCAACTAGAACAAGAAGAGAAATAACTATTTAAAAGGGAGATATTTGAATTGCATGCTTTCTTCTTTAAATGATGGGGTATTTATAGATTTCCGTCCAAGCGTTGGGGCAATTTAGTTCATCTGAATGTCTACCTGCAGCAACTCAATCATCTCAAAACTCCCATAATTAGTTTAAGTTTATATGTTATAGTGGTTGTTCGGGTTAAGCTAAATTCAATATTCTCAACTTACTCAACAATATGAATTAAAACCCTTCCTTATGATGCAAAGATAAGTCTCGTGATCAAAAATATCAAATTCCACTTGAATAAGCGAAAACTAACTTAACATACAATTTAGCTCAATACTTCATTCCAATATATACATCATCATTGGCAAGAATATGTAACCCACACAACACACAATATAAGAACTAATAAAAGTGAAAATAACATATTTTTACGATTTTTTTTTTCACACAAGCATGCAAAAATAGAAAAAAAAAAAGACTCGATGTAAATCACACCCCCAAACTTACAACAGACATTATCCCCAATGTCTAAAGGTATAACAAGCTATACGAATTTGAAAAAAAAAAAAAAAAAGAAGACTCGATGTAAATCCCGCCCCCAAACTTATAACAGACATTACCCCCAATGTCTAAAGATATAGGAAGTTATAAAAATTTGAGAACTCAGATGGAGGAAATGGAAGTTGCATTGGTATGAAGAACTCAAGGGACCTGATTAAGAAACACATATTTAAATCCTAAAAAATAGGTACAAGCCTTCACTGCTCAAAGTGGAGTTCAAAATAATAGTGAAAATACCAATTGGTACGATAAAAAAGGTACCTACCACTAATAAGGAACATATAGATTAGTTTCATAATATAATACAAGAAAATTAAGTAGAATCTTCAGATAGTCCACAAGTTTAAAAAACCATTCATGTCAAGGAATATGTGCCTGCTGTCCCATTCTCTTAAAAACTACAAAAACACAAGCTTAATAAGTAGTTCGCAAAGTTTTAAGAGGTGTTGTAAAATTTGCACATCAATATGCCGTTTGCAAAAGCCTTAGCCCAGATGTCAACTATGCTAAGTTTATGAACATATTATCAAACAAAATGAAGTTGGAGAATAATGGAACTGTGAAGTTGACCAAAGGATAAAGTGCAATACTTCGACATAAGTTACCTCCAAAATTAAAAGATTCAAGAAGTTTTACTATTTCTTGTTAACATTGGTAACAAACGCATACAAAATGCATTGTGTGATTTAGGAGCAAGTGTTAATTTAATGTATTTGTCTCTTCTCAATAAACTAGGCTTGAGGAAAGCAAAAGCTACTATAGTTATATTATAGCCGACTGCCAAATTAATCAAGTACCTAAGGGAAATTGTTGAAGATATTTAGGGGAAGGTTGATAAATTCATATTCTTAGCAGACTTTATCATCTTGGACATGGAAGAAGTAAAGAGTCCATCTCGTTTTAAATAGTACATTTTTTGTTTCTTGCAAATCATTGATAGATATACAGAAGGGACAGTTGATCTTTAGAATGAAAGATGAAAAATTGACAATCAATGTCTTCAATGTATTCAAATTCAACGATTAACTAAATTCTTGTTGTTAGATTGATATATAGGACACAATAGTGAAGTAGACATTTAGACTCAATTACCATCAAGATCCGATTAAGACTTGCTTGGATCATCTTGAAGAAGAGACATGTGAACCAGAAAAGATGGAAGGATGTGTTCTACAGTTGGAACTTAAACAATTACCTTCACACTTACGGTATGCCTTCTTGGGAGACAAACACACATTTCCAGTTATCATCTCAAATGTTCTTAAGAAAGATGAAGAAGATTAAATATTGAGGGTACTTAGATATCACAAAGCAGCAATTGGATGGACCATCTCAAACATAAAAGTGATAATCCCTTTTATTATTATATACAAAATTTTGATTGAAGAAGAGTTTAAACCATTGAAGAAGAGTTTAAACTATCAATAGAATGGCAACATAGATTAAATTCGAAGATGTAGGAGGTTGTGAGGGCAGAAGTGTTGAAATTATTGGATGTGGGGATCACATATCCTATATTAGATATTCATTAGGTGAGTACAGTGCATGTAGTACATGAAAAAAGAAGGAATTGTGGTTGTACCTAAAGAAAACAACTCGTTATTCCCAAACGCACAGTCATGTGTTGGAGAGTTTGCATTGATTATCACAAACTTAAGAATGCTGCTATGAAGGATTATTTTCCTTTCCTTTCATTGATCAGATGTTGGAAAAACTTGATGAACATTTACATTACCACTTACTAGATGGGTATTGGGGTATAATCAAATTTCAATAGCACCAGAAGATAAATAAAAGACCATATTTACTTGTTCTTATGGTACTTTTGCATACAAAAGAATGCCTAGGTTTGTAATGCTCTAGCTAATTTTTTGAGGTATATAATGTCCATCGTTTTCTAATGTGGTGGGCAATATCATTGAAGTGATCATGGATTAATTTTCAGCAATTGGATCATCATTCAATGAATGGTTGAATCACTTGAGGTGCTGCTGCAACGTGAAGAAATGACCAATGGATGGAGAAAATGTGTACATTGATGAGGGACTTCATGACCAGCAGACGTCCACGGCCTCCACCATCTTCCTTCATGCAACTTTCTCAGTGTCAAGTCTCAAGGAAGAAAAACTAACTGTTGGGACTTCTTCCACCGAAGAGAATCTAGGGTGGCAACATCAATCAATCCCTCAGTTAACGTTCAGTGAATCTTTTCGATTCTGAACTACAAAATAGGTGTCTACATCACTTGCCAATCCAGTGTCTAACTAATGCTTAGGCCACTTCTTCCCTTCCCTAATTAAAGGATAAAGGGGGGAATGTAGGATTCCTAGAAATGTAGTATAAGTTATCGGGTTAAGCCAATCGACGTAAAAGAACGAATGATAGCTTTTCCTATTGGGTAGACTGACCAAGCATGTGATGGGTTTTTGATCAAAATATAGAGCTTCCTCCTGCTGGATAGAAATCAATCTAAACTTTTTCAAGACAGATGCCTTTGCACTTGAACATATTTTACTTTTTTAAGCACAATACTAAAAATTTATTATCATAAAATAATTAATTCTAGAAATAGAACCATTTTTAAATAGAAGGTAGGTCCTGCTACCAAAATGTCTTTTTCAATTGAGTGTATTAATAAATTTTTTGTGGTATGTAAATTTTACAATGGAGAAACTCGTTGTATGAGACCAATAAGATAAATGACACTTAAAGTTGGTGGCATCCAACCTATGATTCAAATTATTCAGGACAAATACTAACCGTTTAATATTTAATCTAAGTCTATGATAGTGGGAAATATATTTCATTTGATAAATTAAGTCGAAGTTTTCAAAATTATTATTGCCCTCATTTCAATTTTAGGTTTCGAAAATTTATTGAGTTTGTTTATAGTCTAATTTTAGATGGATGGACGTTAATATGACACAATTTAAATCACTTAATTTCTAATTTTATTTCAATTGTCTATTGTTGGAATGATTCTTTCACTAATTAAATAAAGGAAAATTCTACTTGTACATAATTATTACATATAATGGTGTCCATAATGTGATGTGGCAATTATCTGGTTATTGATGTGCAAGTGTTAAATTTGAATTAGAGGTTGGATCTAGTACCACGTATAATTATGGACACTATTGTGTAGACAATTATATACATGTACCACTTTCCTAAAATAAAAACACAACTGCCAATGCAGTTAGTGGTTGTTAATTGTTAAACCTGATATTCAGGAAATTATGAAATGGCATTGACGAAATCTTAATTTCCAATCTCTATACCAAACTCACAATGGGATTGGTCATGGTTTGCCAACCTATGACCACTTGCATATTAAAAGAATTTCCAAGTTGAACGAAAAACTTTTCAAACTCTGATTGAGTTACTGAGTGTGACGTTAAATTGGACAATAAATAAAATGATTTTTAATAAATTTAATGCTACATAATTTGTATTCTGATCATATTTTTTGCCCCTGTTAACAGCCATTTTTCATAAAGAATGAGTTTTTGAATAGTAATTTTTTGAAAAATGTGTTGTAAAATTTAAAGGTAGGGAAAAATTGAGATTTACAAAATATTTTATCGTGAAAGTGTATAATTGAAAATGAGTAAGAAAAAAAGACTTTTAAAATAATGATTATCAATTACGGGCTTAATAACAAGTAGATGTGACATTGCCATGTCAAATTGTCAATCCCATGGATGAATGAAAGAATTGTGTTACATTCATGTGGCTTTGTCCGTTTAGAAAAATAGTGAATGAATACATATAACATGGTTACCAAACGCGTAATTATAGTTCTTAGAAAACATGTTAG
The DNA here is from genome assembly GCF_002742605.1 of Olea europaea var. sylvestris. NCBI lineage: Eukaryota > Viridiplantae > Streptophyta > Magnoliopsida > Lamiales > Oleaceae > Olea > Olea europaea. Next base: position 60,125 of record NW_019244101.1, on the reverse strand, counting down.
ATGTTGGCATTTTAGACGCTAAACTAAAAGCATTCAAAAGTGAAAAAAAGGTTCCAAACCGTGTGAGGGTCCCTCGTTACGTAAATAGTCCAATTTCCAACTAAGCATCACTCTTTAGAAACACTATGATTTTATAAATAAATGTAAATAAGTTGTGCAAATTGTCACGCTAATGTATTATCTTTACTTGCAAAAAAAAAATGATGTCTACTTTACTGAAAAATAGAATAACTTCCAACTCTACTAATATATAAGTGGGTTATTATGGGCTGTACAAGTTTACATCCCTCTCATCGCCATACAGATATTATGCAATAGCATATTATTCTGCATTGGGCAAACTAAAAATCCATTTGTCAATTATTCTGTTGAGTCAGATATATTAAATATTTTTATTTATTTTGATGTATGTAATTCTTATTGCATCCGTGAAGTTTTTGGTACAATATGTATTACGTACTTTTTTGTCGTTCTCATATTTAATTTTATAACATATTTGGTACATTAAAATCGAGGAATCCGGTAAGACTAAAGTAGGGAGCATGTAAAATGTTAGTGCATTATTCTGTCGAGTCTAATCCAAAATAATATATGGAAAGTGTTGTTGTGACATGTATGATAAAATTTGTTGACATTTTTGGATATATAAAGTTCTTGCGTTGTGATTTAGTCAAGGTTACAAGCACTAGATGACAGTGAATTGCGCCAATTCTTTCAACTTTACAAAACGTATTGAAAAATGCAATGACGTTATTACTTAATTTCAACGTGTATCATTGAAGTCTTGGCGCTAAGAAATTCTGGTATTGTGAAATGACAATTTTCCATATACATAAATTCTTCCATGTTTTTAACCATGTGCTTAGGACCAACAAAATCAAATTACTTTGGGTGGTTAACCAATTATATTTTAATTATAATTTGTGCATTTAATATTTAAATATTAAAGTAAACAAATGTCCTCATTTTTTCTTTCTTCCCCATGTGATAAAGATATGCTAATAATTTAAACTCCAATAAAATCAAGTATCAATATGGACAACTTAAACAATGAATGTTTATTAAATTTGAAATCAATTATATGTTGAAGATTTTTTTATTTTTTTCTAAGATAATGTCTCATCGTGGGAATATAAATTGTTCCAACTTTAAAATAGATAAACTAAGCATATGTTTGGCTGTAAAAATCTGATTTTTTTTTATTTTTTTTTTGTGTGTGTATATCTATACAAAAGTTGATGATACATATTAAAAATTGATAAGAGCTGTGG